>NC_056737.1:1551083149-1551243149 GCF_019279795.1 Protopterus annectens | reverse complement strand
TTACACTTGCCAAACCCGCCATCACTGCTGCAGGTTCCAGATTTCTGGATTCAACATTCTGATGATTTGCAGATTTGACACTTTGGTCTTGAGATACTGTAATTTGACATTTCAGAATTTCGAGATTCCGAAGTGAGCCCATATATATATATATATATATATATATATATATGTGTGTGTGTGTGTGTGTGTGTGTATATATATATATATATATATATATGTGTGTGTGTGTATATATGTATATATATATATATATATATATATATATATATATATATATAGGTTCATACTAGGCTATCTGCCCTGGGGCAATTATAAGCCTAGCCTGATTCTGTATGGCTTACGCCACCCCTTGATTTGAGTATACTGTGCCCTTTTTAAGGTTTAGTTTACTGTGCCTCTGTCTAATAGTGACATGGGAGTAATCCCTGGGACAAATCTACGATCCCCCATCCACCTATCGAGATTCTTCTTGAAGAGATTCAGTGAGGTGCTCTGCCTCACATGAACTGGAATTCTATTCCAGAGCAAAGGGAGCCTCTGGGTTATGAACCTGTCCCTCCAGCAAGTTCTATTTATTTCTGTGCTGAGGTTCAAGTCCCTCGAGCGTGTGGCTCTAAGGGATTTAGATTTACTGAGGTGGAGCATGTCCATTAATTCTGGATTTGACATAGCTTTGTATGTCAGGCATAGATCGCCTCGAAGTAGGCGGTATGCAACTGAGTAGAGCTGGAGTTTTTTTAACCGAGCAGCATATGGCATCTGTTTGAGACCCTTGATCCTCTTGGTGAGATACTTTTGGGGTCTTTCTAATTGCTGCAGGTGTCGGGTAAGGTACATCCCAAAAGGGGCATTGTATTCTATGATGGGCCTGATGAGGGATGAATAAAGGGGCACGATCACCTCTCTTGATCTAGATGTGAAACCCTTCATGATGAGGTGGGCTATGTAGAAGGTCTTTCTAACCACTTTGACAATGTGGTTTTCAAAGGAGAGATTGCTATCAACTTGGGTCCCCAGGTCCCTAATAACTTTCTCTGTACTTAATGGGTTTCCGCCTATGTGGTAATTTGTGGGCACATTGTTTTTGCCAAAGGGTATGACTATACATTTTTTGGCATTTAGCTTTAAACCATGGCGCTGGCACCAGTTATCTGTCTCTGTGAGACCTTTTTGAAGGATGTTTGTGTCAGCTGGAGAGTCGATTATGGCACCCAGTTTGCAGTCGTCTGCGAACTTGGTAAGCCATAGTCCTCCCACGTTTGCCTGTACCTCGGAAAAGTATATACCGAACAAGAGTGGTCCCAGGACAGAACCCTGTGGGATGCCACTTGTGACCGGTTTCGAGTCTGACATGGCTCCAGCAACTCTCACTGTGTGGGTTCTGTCTTTGAGCCAGTTTGCGACCCATCTTGTGACATAGGGGTTTATATTTAAGCTGGATAGCTTATCTATGATGCCCGAGTGGGGTATTGTGTCAAATGCCTTTGCAAGGTCCAGATAGGCTGTGTAGACTACCTTTCCTTCATCTATGGCTTTGGTGACTGTTTCAAAGAAGTCAACCAGGTTCAAAAGGCAGGATCTGCCCTTGACAAAGCCGAACTGGGTAGGATCTAGTGTCTGTGGGTCCCCAATGTCTTTGTTTATGAGCTCCATGATGATCCTCTCCATAGCCTTGCAGACTAAGCTAGTCAGGCTTATGGGGCGATAGTTTCCAGGGTCCGTAGAGGCTCCACCTTTGTGGAGTGGGACCACTGTTGCTGTATGCCATTCTGTGGGCACATATCCTGTAGTGAGGCTGAGATTGTATAGCTGTTTTATTTGAGGGATTAGTTCCTCTTGGAGTTCATGTAGGACGCAACCTGGGACGCCATCTAGTCCCATGGAAGCAGTGTTTTTTGCTTTGGAGAGGACAGCCTTCACCTGAGCATCAGAGATGTTTGGGAGGCAGCCCTCTGCCGGGATAGATACGTGCTCTTTTTGGGGGGGGGGGTTTGCACTGAACCTGTCTGCCAGGATATTGGCGATGTCTGTGGGTTCAGTGTATTTTTTGTCATTTAGAATCAACTCAGAACAAGTCTGGGAGTTGCATCCCAGGTTTCTAACATAACTGGAAAAAGTCTTATGATTGATTTTTCTCTCAAAGCTGGCCTTGGAGGATTTTATGAGGGATCGTAATTTTTTGCTAGTACTGATCAGAGATGCCTTCCCTGTTAGGGATTTTGTTTTATCATGTAGTAGCTTCCTCCTTCTGTTGTATAGTTTATTTATGGCAGGGGTCCACCAGACTGGACGCCTGCCTTTGGATGATTGGGTCTTGGTTTTGTTTGGGATAGCATGATCCATGCATTCCTGGAGATGTCCGTAGAATGTGTTTATATAGTATTCTGCAGTTTGGGCCGTAGTTTCCACTGGCCCTGGGGCCTTGAAGGATTCCACTTCGGTTTTGAGAAGTGAGAAGTTCGCTTTTGAGAAGTTTTTCACTGTGGTTTTCTGGGCTGGAGGTGGGGTCGGGATGTGGACATCCAGTGAAATTAATTTATGGTCTGATCTTACCAATGAGGGATATACTTCTGGTGTGGTGCATAGAGTCCCCATGTTGGTAATGATCAGGTCTAGTATGTTGTCCCCTCTTGTGGGAGTGGTGACTAGTTGTTCCATAGCATTTGAGTTTATAATTTCCAGGAACCTTTGGACTAAGGTGCTGGGGCTTGAGTAGTGCTCCCAGTCAATGTTTGGGTATTTGAAGTCGCCCAGTATAATGGTGTTCGGAGAGATCTTCATGTTCTCCAATGTTTTCAGGAAAGCCGAGTGGGATTCCTGACTTTATATATATATATATATATATATATATATATATATATATATATATATATATATATATATATATATATATATATATATATATATATATATATGTATAAAATAAGCACGTAATGACACATGCATTCATTTATTTAAATTATTATACATTTCCATCTAGATAAGGGGATTAATTGGTCTAGTCAACACAGCCATCTCAGTCACAAGAGAGGCTCCTTTGAGTAAAATTATGAGAATTCCAGTATTAACAGTGAAGTGCACCACTAAAACAATTATGTTCACTGCATACATAGTTTTAGTAAATACACTCATTATCACATATCCAGAATATACAAATTTGACAGACATTCAAGAAGGCCTTAAATTGCAAGCTATCAGTAAGACACAGCAAGGCTGTGGTTTTACAGCCACATGAATGTAAATTTAGATTATAGATTGCATGTATACTTATACCTATACATATGAAAATATGGGGAGTATAGACACTACATTTGCCTCAACTTTCAAATGGTAATCAGTGTAACTACTGCAGTCAGTATTCAGGAAAGGGGTCAGAGTTGCAAACATTTAACTACAATGCAGGAAGAAAAAAGAAAATTCAGTTGGATAGAATCAGTATTATACATAACAGTTACTATGTATTTCCTGAAGGGAGTTAGCTAATGGCAAAATACTTTTACTACAGTAACAAAGTTACCTGACATTTTTTGAAATGTTATAAGATTTTATTCTCCTACAATATTAGGACATTTGCAACTCAGTGGGCTTGTTTGCAAGATGCAGCTGTTCAAAGCAATGCTGTCCTGTGAAATGAGGGAAACTGATTATAAAGGTACGTCTGCACAAGTATATGCACTAATAAGCAACACCACTGCAGAACATATAAATAATAATTACCGTGAAGGGGAAAAAAGCATGTAGCAGCAAGCATGAAACAAAATAATACAAAACAAAACTCAAAGCCACTCGATAAAGATCAGAGTAATACAAAATAAAATGCTCTAAGAAAATAAAACTGTGATCAACACGGCTGAAAATGTACAATAAACTAAGAAGGTAAGCACTTTCACAGATACTCAATCTGCTTCTTCAGATAGTCTGAAGAAGCAGAGTATCTGTGAAAGCACTTATTGTTTATTGTAAGTTTTCTGTTTTATTAAGGTTTATAGTTCATTTTCAGCTGTGCTGATCGGAGTTTTATTTATTTTATTAAAGCATGAAACAAAAACAAACAAAAGAAAATACAGTTGCCTAGGCTGGGATAACCATTCCACTAAGTTTTACAAAAAATAAACATGTCCTAAAGAAGGTGTAAATTCACTACTGCAAAGGCTGCAGATTTGAATGTGACTAGATAGCGTCTCTGGCTGATGGTAACCAGTCATTCAACTAATTTAATAGCCTGTGGTGGGAGAAGGAAAATACAAAAGGACAAACTGTAAACTCTTAGTACTTCCTTAAATAACCCAGCCCACTGAAATTTGTGAAAGCTGACCTGCAATATGCTAAGAAGCTTCTCTGAAAACTCCTGCCCCTGTGTGAAGGTGTGACTTACACAACACTAAAATGTAAACAAAGTCCTCTAGCAAGAAACTGATTTTAGAAACAGAAGAGTGCCCCTTTCACAATTGAAAATGTTTAACCATATTTTTACCAACTGTGAGAACTAAAATTTCTGGTTAATAGGGCCCAGATGATAATAACTACAGTGTGATATACTTTGAAAATCTTGTATAAATTACAAATTTAGGAAATCATATTGCTATAGGAAGTCCAAGATCATGTGCACACTGGTAAAACTGGATGCAGAACCTACATTTAATTTCAACTGTTTTAAGAAGTTTGCTGGTTGACAGTGGTTCTTCTATGAAAATGAGACTTGCAAAGTTCTGCATTGTCAAAGCCCTCTCTCTCACGTCTCTGGATGTGTGGCTGTGATAGGTATTCCTTTGTGACAGCCAGCTGTAGAAAGAAGCTTTCTGGTCCCTGCTTTCACCTTTTACAGCATAATTGCAAGTATCATTTTATATTCATATGGATATATGGAGTATGACCACAGATCAGT
The DNA here is from genome assembly GCF_019279795.1 of Protopterus annectens. Taxonomy (NCBI): domain Eukaryota; kingdom Metazoa; phylum Chordata; order Ceratodontiformes; family Protopteridae; genus Protopterus; species Protopterus annectens. The sequence continues at coordinate 1,551,238,261 of NC_056737.1, read as the reverse complement.
CAGGATTCAGCATCTTCCCCTTTTATCCCTTCAGATCACAGTTCTGGGATTTGTATAGAGGGAGATCGAGATTCTAGGGTGGTAGGCCACATCCCTTGCAATCCTGGTCTCCTATTGTCCCTTTTGACCCCTATACAATCTGTCAAATGCATTAGACCTGTTGTAGAGAGCTGTTTCAACAGGAGTAAAAGTGCAAGCTGTGTGGAACCCTCAAGACAGTCAGAAGGGCATAAATGCCAGTGAGATGTTGGCAGCGTACCTCTCAACCTCTTAGAGCAAGAGATCTGGACAGAGACATAAATATAAGTGGGACAAAGGCCCAAAAATAGGGATCATTTTTAAATATTGCTCTTACAAACTTAGCATGGATTTTCTGAAGGGTTTGAAGTCTAAAAGTCAAATGTCTGCCATTATTTTCTGACTTCAGTCTTTAATGATTTGTCACTAATTTGCCAGAAAACCACAGTTTTATGAAAAACGGGGCAAAAATCTGGACATTCTGAGAAAATCTATACAGTTGAGAGGTATGGTTGGCAGTGATCAATTATTTTTCCAAGGACATTTGCAAGTTTACACAGACAAAACCAAAGTGACGTGATGCATAAACAAACAAGAGGGTACCAAACCTTACCATCTTTGCAGACTTGCTATGATAGCCCAGGAGACTGCAACTCAACTCAGTTTGACCCTTCAGGCTTCATACATTCTATCAGTTCAGAACTTGTTTGCAGACAAACTCAGCAAGGAACAAGACAAACCCTCATAAATTAAAACTTCTCCCAGGGGTCTTGATCCAGCTATGGAGAACACCTCAAGTAGATCTGTTTGTCTCATTTCAGGACAGAAAAATAAAGAAATTTCTTTCCAAGACTCCTTGCAAACACGCCTGGATGACAGATGCTTTCTCATTCCTATGGCCAGGAATGCTCCTGTATGCCTTTTTATCCTTATCCAGGATTTTTCTGAAGATCCAGAAGGACTCTGCAAAAATTGTGGTGGCGGCACCTTTTGGACCAAGCAGCAGAGGTTCTACCTTCTTTTAAGTCTGTCCATTTGCAATTACCTCAGAGTTCCCCACAGACTGTATTTACTCACACAAAACTTGGGTTGTTTTTTATACCCCAACCTGAAAACTCTTCAGTTAACTGCATGGATGACAATATTCTGGTAACATTTATGCATCTTGTTTTCTGAGGATGTGTGGCAGGTACTAAAAGAAGTATTAAAAAAAAACTACCAGAAAATCATATATGTGGAAGAGGAAAATATTCTCTCGTTGGTTCCAGTCCAAAAATCGGGAACCTGTTCAGGCCCAGCTGCCTCTGGTTGATTATTTGTGTGATTTGCCACCAGCACCCTATCAAGGTTAATTTGTCAGCCATTTCTGCTTGTCTGCCCTTTGAGTTCCCCCTTCTAACCATATTTAAGTTAAACAGGCTTTGAAAGAGATGTTGAAAATCTGTCCACCTAAGAAACATTTGGCTCCTCATTGGAATCTAAGCTTTGTGCTTGAAAACCTTGCTTTTTCTTTATTTGAGCCAGCTCATCTGGCTGAATTGAGTTTCTTAACATGAAACAATATTTTACTTCTTGCTCTGACATCTACTAGGAGAGTATCTGCATTACAAGAACTAATGGCGAGTCTCCCCTACCTCAGTTTTTACAAGGACGGGGTTTCTTAAAGAAGTAATCCTCCTTTTTATGCCTAAAGTGGTCTCAGAGTTTACTTTAAGCCAGACTATTTATCTTCCTGTCTTATTTCCTGAACAAAGAAAAAGGGAGAAAAGATTCTTTACACTCTGGATGTTCATAGACAGCTCAGACACTACATAGACAAAACTCGAGCCTTAAGGAAAGCTGTTAAGCTGTTTGTCTCATATAAATGTATGTCAAAGTAAACTATTTCCAGATGGTTGTCTCATGATATTGCTTTCTGTTATGTTCACCATAATAAGCCACTTTCAGGCAGGCTTATTAGGGCCCATTCCACAAGGGTTTTGGTTTCTTTGGTGGCTTTCTGGAAAAGGGTGGATTCTAGAGGTATGTTTAAGGCAGCAACTTGGTACTGTGAACATACTTTTCCAAAACACTACAAACTGGATTCCTTTTCTAAGTCAAGTCCAAAACAGGTTTTGTTTGGACCATTCTCCAGGGGCTCCTGAAGTCTTAGTTTATTGGCCTCCTCCCTTTTTTATAGTTTTCTAAGCTGTTGTAATCTACTTGTATAGTTTAGGCTCCTGCACCAGTGATTTGTATGTGGAACAAAGTTGTGTTCTGTAAGAAGATTTAACATAATAGTAGATGTTCTAATAGATACTGTTGCAGTAGCCTCCCCCTCCCTCCAGCTCCTCTATTTTGGTTGTTTTTCTTTTGTATTGCCAGTGTGGATGTATACACCCTTTTGTAGATAGTTTACTATTTTTTTCCCTTGCATTGTTCTTTCAGGGCTGTTGCCTCCCTTCTTAGGCAAAAAAAAAAAAAAAATACTCTGAGGTAATTTGCACTCCAACTATCTTTATATGGAGCTCCCCTCAAGCTCCTGACAGTTGAAGCACATGGAAAGTGCCCTTAAGCATTGCAAAGCTAGACTAGATAGAAATCATATTTCACAGGAATGTGTGTGTTTAATTGAAAGCTTCAAAACACATCCAGTAACTATTTCTGATCATACACCAATAAAAATTAACACACAAATGCAGGGTAATGAAGTAAAAAGAAGCCAGTGGCACTTTCCACCTACCTTTTAAAAAGAGAGGAATTTAAGGAATGTGTAGTGGAAATGAATTGAGCGTTATTAGGGAAGATACAAATATCCTCATAAGTTGCAGCTAGTGACTAGGATAAAATGCCAAAGCTAGAGACAACAACAAACTTGTCTCTTGTCTGTTCCTTTTCCTCTCAAAAGCCTTCGTCAAGGTGTCACACCTAAAGCTTTTAGCAAAACTAGCTGACCTCAGCTTCTCAACCCTCACTCTTAACTGGTTCTCCAGCTACCTTACCAACAGGTTTCAGTTTGTCAGGTGGCTCACATCCTACTCCCCTTTCCTCTACACCCAAACAGAAGTCCCCCAAGGCCCTATTCTGAGACCACTACTTTTCAGCAGATTTACTAACAACCTTTGCACATCATGCTGTCATTCCTCTCTTACGCAATATGCAGACGACTCTACATTAATCTCCTTGTCAGACAATCTAACTCTGCTTCACACACTTACCCAAAACTCTTTCCTCTTTGTTGAAAACTGGATTACTGAAAACCAGTTCATACTTAATCCCCCCCCCCCAAAAAAAATAAATAAATAAAACAAACTACTTCTTTTCCTTCCAAAATCTCTCTCTCATTGATCACTATCTCATCAGTAAACAACACGATTATTAAAGCTGAATCCCACACAAAGCTTCTTGTTAGTATCATAGACGATCAGCTAAAATTCGACTTACACATTCAGCACTGTATCAAAAAGACTAATAAAAAATTAGGTCTGATTTACAGGAACAAAAAATTCCTCACTACAGAATACAAACTCTCACTTGCACAGGCATACCTTTTTACATAGCCTCCTTTATGCCTCTCCTATACTAACAAACCTACAAGTTACTGTAACCTCTAAACTAGAATAAAATTATAATAAAATTGCTTGATTTGCCTCAAACCAACCCTGTACGTCTCATCACTGCTTTTCATTAAAAAAAACTACAATGGCTAGAATTCCATCAACAACTTTTTCTCTCACAGCTTCACGTAATTCACTTCATCCTCTACAAACCCACTATCTGCCCTGCTCTCTCTCTTCTCTAGTACCCTTTTATACCCCAAAATGCACCCTCAGAAGCTCTGACCAACATTTTGTGGATGTATACAAACCAAAATGAACCATAGGAATAATTATGTATAATACTCAGTATCTGTAGCTTACAACAAACTCCCTTACAACATAGGAGTTACTACACACACAAATAGTTTCAAAAAAGCACTAAAATATACCCTTTCTGATTGGTGGATCTATACCTACCATGATCCTACTTAACCCCCTTTTCTCTGTCCATTTCCCTGCTTTCCTGCTTTCTACCGTATTAACACCTGTACTAATTCTCCCCTCATTCCTCATCATTAACAATTCAGTTACTTTTTTTTATCTTTTCCCTCTGTTCATTTCTTTATCTCTAATTTGTAGTTTGAGCTTCTAAGATTGTTTCCACCATGATATATCCATCTGCATAATATTTATATAATTTAAATAAATAAATGAAAATGGACTTTAAAAATAGGTTGAAAGAAAAGAGAAAGAGATATAGTTAAGAAGTAATAGAAATTACTTAGAGGGTCTGAGAAAGGTTAAGGTAGTGCAGAATAAGGGGAATCTCACAAAATAAGAGGAGGATCAGAAATGCAGAGTGCCAAAGAGAAAATAAGGGAGTATCTGGATAATTAGCACGAGTTTAGAAAAATTGCAGCTAAGTAACTATTTTTGATAACTCTGTAGCACAAAAACTTTTAGCACAGCAACTTAGGCAACAGAACGTTGAACGGGTTGTTACTAAACATAGGGAACCTAAAAGAAGAAAAATAACCAAAGATCCTGTAGAGGTTTTAGAGATATTCCAGAAATGTTATGAATATTTGTATAAAGCAGAGAAATGTGGAAATCAAGAAAGATTACAAATGGAAATATTTATGGAAGACTTAATTATGCCAAGGTTAGAGGTAGATGAGACTCTGCAACAAACAGTTAAGATAGGAGGTGATCAGATAAAAACATTGAAGTAGAAGTTTGGAAATTTGGAGGGAGAAAGTAGTAAAGATCTGGAAGATTTTGTTTAACATTATTTTAAAAGGGGGAAGCACCAACATCTTGTAAGAAAGCTGTAGTGTCCTTGTTACCTAAAGAAGACAAATACCCTTCAGATCCTAATTCATATAGACACATTTCAAATAAAAAATCATGATTATACAGTGTTTATGTATATACTAGCTAAAAGAATGACAAAGTTGTTGCTAAAATTGATAGATATTGATCAGTGTGGTTTTGTGGATGGATGGCAAACATTTGACAACATTAGTAGAACAGTATTGGTCCAGAGGGAAGCAGAACGTAAAAAAATACCCCTGCTGTTGGTGGGTCTTGATGCAGAGAAAGCATTTGACAGAGAAAGTTGGGATGTTATGAGTAAGGCTTTGGAAGCATTTGTATTCCTTGATACAATAATAAGGTTAATTAGAAGGATATATGAGGGATCGGAGGCCAGAATTAAAGTGGGAGGGTTCCTCTCAGATAAGCTGTGTTTGAAAAGAGGAACCAGTCAGGGGTGTCCTCTTTTCCCTTTGTTATTTGCTATGTAGTTAGAGCCACTGGCAAAGAAAATAAGGCACTCAGAAATACAGGGATGTAATTGATATGGTAATCAGGAAGGGTTGGCTTTATTTGCAGATGATATTATTTTGTACCTGATGAATCCAGAAAAGGACATTTCAGTGTTGTGGAACATTTTGAGACAGTTTAGAGTCTTTTGGGATATAACATTAATGTAGGTCAAACAAAAGGCTGCAGCTGTAAATTATATAAATAAAGACATTCGGATTGCAGGCTAAAGACTGCCATCCCTACCAGGGCTTGATATCAGAATACAGGCAAAGATAAAGGGATAGTGAGATTTTAAGTGAAAGACCTGTTTCAGTAGAGTTTTTAGATGAATCTAGAACAGAACCAGTTGTTAAAAAGTAGTAAACAGTTGGGCATGTAAAATATTGCATGATAGCTACAAGAATCAGTCAGAGGAGGTTCGAAAAGGCTGGGAAGAGAGACTGGAAAAGCAATTTACAAGGAAACAGTGGGAAAACATATGTATGGCCCTCAAGTATGCAACAAAGTCCAGAATGTGTAGGATTTTTGCTTGAAAGTGTTTGCATATGTTTGTTATACCCTAAGCAGACTTCATATAATTTGCCCACATGTAGATAGCAAATGTTGAAGGTGCGACAGGGAAGAAAGGTAACTGGGAACATTTGTTTGGGAGTGTAAAGAGTTGGCAGATTTCAGAAATTCTCTACAAAGTGCTGTGTCAGAAATATTGGTGGGGAAAGTGGCTGTAACAAAGAAAGTGATTCTGAGCTGACTCACAGGATGTGAATTTCATAGATATAATAAGGTCTTATTAAGTTTAATTCTGTTGACTACCAAAAAAAGCAATTACTAGAAAATAGAAATCAAAATCTAAACCCACTGTATTTGAAGTATTGAATATTGTAAAAGAGATACAAGAACTGGAAGAGGGATCTTTAAAAAAGGAAGGAGCAAATTATATATAAATAAATGGAATTTGGGAAACAGATGCAGAATAATGTTTAGGGGGAAGAGGAGTGAGGTTTACGGGAAGGCAGGAATTGTCGCCTCACAGTAAGACGCTGTCCGGTTCGATTCTCAGCTAGAGCGTCTTCTGCGTGGAGACATGCGTGAATGGGCATACCTTCGTTGGAGGTTGTGTGTCAGGGCTGGCAACACGGCACGTAAAAATCAACTGCCAGTCATTAGCAGACCAGAGTTCCGCTGTGGCGACCCCTAACTGGGAAAAGCCGAAAGACACAACATGTAATGTTGGACTGAATCGCAGTTATAAAGAAAGAAAACATGTATAATGCATGTAACTGGAAAAAAATGTAATATAGTTTTGTTTTCTTTTCTATTAATGTATGTTGCCTATTTCTTAAGTGATAATTTAATAAAGGTGTTAAAAAAACATTAAAGCCCCACTTCCCAGTACAGTGATTTCACAGAAAAGCACATTTTACTTTCTTTCTCCTCAGGCTCATGCACTCACACTTTACTGTGAAAGATTTGCACTCCTGTCCTGGCTTCTCAACCTGTGAGAATGATAATTGTGCCCTACCCATTCCAGATTGTTACTTGAATTGCCTATGTGTAGTGCACAGCATGACTAACCTGTGCGTGGGTAAGCACATCCTGGCATTGGCATGCATCATTTTTACAGTAGTATACCTGTTTAACTCTTGCGCAGGTCACTGCCTTTTGCTAGTACATACTCTGTCCACCTAGGTCTTGCATGGTCATCCCTTACTACTGTCTCCTCCTCCTCTGACTCAGCCTCCACTGAGTACCTGTTGTGCTGGGAATTGCTGCCCCTGAAGGTTCACACACTACTGTAACTCCTTTCTAAGTATAATACTGTGTAGCACTGCACACACTGTCAATATTTATGCCATACTGCAGGGCATCACTGGATGAATACAGACTGTGAAATCATTCATCACACACACACACACACACACACACACACACACACACACACACACACACACAGTGGTGTTTCTTGTTTGTGATTATGCATGGTTGTACCTGTGATCTGATTGATGGTGTGGATTTCTTATGGGTGTGATGAGCCAGGGTTATAGGGCATATCCAGCATCACTAGGTAGGTGCCCCTGTAGGAAGTTAACCCTTGCAAACCATTATCACAGAATGACATATCTGGCTGTTGTGATAATTGCCTGGGTAGCTTGCACACACATTGTAGACAATACCCTGTACATTGCAGACAATCTGGCAGAGTGATGCCCTTTGTGGTTTATGTATCACTTTCCCACTTCACCATGTGTGGTCTTTATTTCAATGTGAGTATAATCTATGACTCCAAATACCTCAGTGAAAGGGGCTATATCACAGAAATCATGCATGGTGTTGGCTGTCTCCTCTGGGTTATGTGGGAATCACATATGGCCCCCATATGCTGAATCTAAGGACATTCTAAGGCACTTGTCTTGGTATAATTATCCAAAAATTTCATTAGACTTTTTTTTTTTGCTTTACTTTGAAGATGTACCTCTTTGTATGCAGGAACCAAAAATAGTGACAGGAAAACAGCTTTCTCGAAAATGGTCATTAGTAAAACAAGTCAGTAGGTTCTGATTTCAAGTTGTTTCATTTGCTGGCTATATGATAAACATTCTGAATTCTAGTTTATGAACACCTTCTCCTATGTTTGTTGCTTAAATGTTTTAGGTTACTATGACTACAGTAAGGGATATCTGGATGAGTGGAATGGTAGTAGCCCCTTTTACCAAAAATTGCGTATTCAGCCCAGTGATGATATATTTGAAGAAAAGAAAATGATGTTTCAAAAAGAAGGGCTTGAAATTCTTAAGGTATGAAAACTGTTTTGACATTATCTAATAAACCGCTTTATTGATTCTATAATAAACTATGTGGATTTATGTGTTATTTAATACATTTTCAGGCTGTCCTTTCACAGTTGTATGCTGAGTAGTATTTATTGATAGACTGTACTCTTCTAGACTGTCTGAAGACAAACAGCTTCTGTCTTCTGCAGTCATCATACCTCTCAACCTCTTAACACAAGAAGTCTGGACATTTCCTAAAATACTATGGGGACAATGCCCCAAAAATATGTACAGATTGTAAATATTGATTTTATAAACGTAGTTGTTCGCGTAACAGGGTTTGTTAGGATGTATTTCTCAGAAAGATATGAAGTCTGAAAGTCAAATGTATGTCATTATTTAGTGACCTCAACCCTCAGTGATTTGCCAGAAAAACACAGATTTTATTATGAGGAACAGATCAAAAATATGAGGTAAAAATCTGGATGGCTGAGAGGTATGGCAGTCACTAATTATCAGGATATACAGGTTAACAAATGTAAAAGCGACCAGGCAATAAATTTATAGTGTGTTGTAACATTAGACCAAAAAAAATACATATTTCTGTATTGAAATGACAAGTTGCCATAGCAGGCAATTCTTTGTTCTTTTTTTTGCTGAATACATTTTTATTGATTTTCAGAAACATAAACATATATGTATATCAAATAAATATTTACATAGTCAAAGCTTAAAGTGGAGAAACAATTCCAAAAACAAACATTCCAAAACCGACTATTTACATAGGATGTCTATACTTGAAAAATTTGTTTTCTTGAATGTATCTTTAAATAAGATTATAATTTATTACAGTCTTCTGTTTTTCAAGCACTTGATTTACTTTCTACCAACCATGTTCTTAAAATGTTTAAAATTGGGAGGAGTTGCAGCTTTCCAGTTCTGTGTAATATTTTTCCTTCTAATAGCAAGGAGAGTCCACAAAATTACATATTTTTGCCTTGGAACACAAGATGGCACAGGTGCATTCAACAAAACTAGAGATTTTGTAAGTTGGAAATTATCAGTGAACAGTGCCTGTAACAAATAGTTAATACTTATTCAGATAATACGTTGCCAAATGGCTATTGATTGTGATTTACACCTCCAACATGTATTTTCTTTATTATATATTAAATCTAATTTGTGTGGTGTTAAGTATGTTTTCTGTAGAAATTGCCATGTGAAACGTTGCCAATATAGTGATAAAGATGGTGGTTTTGGAGATGTAAGAATTTGTTTTTTATCTTTATCATCTGGCATTTTACCATTAACTGTTTTCATAGTGTTTGTTATGAACTCTTGTTTCTTTAATTAATTTGTACAATACTGATAAAATTCCTTTCTCATTTGTGGGAAATTCCATCAGCATTATTAACTATTCTATGAACTTAGGAAGGTTTTCCCTAACAGACTTCTACATTATTGCCTGTTGGTTTAACACTGTTTGTCTTAATCCCTGCAGTGTTAACCACGTTATTTTCAAGGTTGAACTCACTAATAATAATTTGCTCTATCATTAGTAGTTTATTAGTGTTTATCAACTGATGACAGTAAATTAGACCATTCTTACTAAGTGTTTTAACTGCTACTGAGTCCTGAGTTATAATATTATTTTCTGTGTATGTTATTGGGAATATGAAAAAAGACCATACTTTTATGTCCAGATTTTGGTTTGCAGGTAGTAGTTTAAACATCTCTGGTGTCATATTATCATTACCCGTAGCTTTGTTTAATTTTAGTTTTTTGATTTGAGCTTTAATTTCTGTCGTAGTTATATTTTTATTTATTATTTTTCTGTGTTCATCTGATAGTCTTAGTCTTATATTTTCCTTAAGGAATTTTTTAAGTGCTTCACTTGATTCTACTTTATTTTCTTGACTATTAAGGTTTTAAAATACAGTCTAAAGGTTTCTAGAATTCCTTTTAAGTCAGATACTTTTCTTCTTTTGTCTATATTGTATATTTCCTTTATCTGATTTGCCTTTATCATTCTTTTTGTCCTGTTAGCTGTTCTCCTTTGATTTATTTGGATTCATAGAGTAAGTGCATAGTTTGACCTTCTCTAGATTAATCATTGTTTTATGGTTCAATATCTCTAAGTATTTTTGCTGAGGTCTTTAATTCTTTTTCTGAAGCTAAGTTGGCTTTATGGATATCTAATTTAATTTTGTCTATTTTGGTTTGTAGTTCTGTCAGTTCTTTATTCCAATGCTTTTGTTTGTTTTTATACATGGCTACCGCCTTCCCATATAAATATGCTTTCATTGGATCCTATATATATATATATATATATATGTGTGTGTGTGTGTGTGTGTCTGTGTGTCTGCTACCTCGTCTGTGAGGTTTAAATCTAGAAATTTTTGCATCTCTGCAGTATAGTATTGTTAAAAAGGTTTGCTGTGTAGGCTGGAATTCTTTTGATTGTAAGTTTTCTCTTAAAGTTAAAATCTATTTCAAAAGTTATTGCAATATGGTTAGAGAGGGGGCAGATGATTGTTTTGACTTTGCTTATTTTTGTGGTAAGATCTTTTGTTATATGCCCTCTATCTGTTCCAGAAAAGGTGCTATGTCTATGTGAGTAATGTGTGAATACCAATGAATCTTGTTCACTATATGTGTTAATGTCCATTAAGTTATATGAGTCAGTAACCTCTGTAAGTAATTTTGATGGTGCAGATTTCTTGTGTGTGTTTTTTTAGCATTTGTATTTTCTTCTTTCATTATGTAGCCGCGGTGGTGCAGCGGTTAGAGTTGTCGCCTCACAGCAAGAGGATCTCCCATTCGATTCTCGGCTGGAGGACCTTCAGTGTGGAGTCTGCATGTCCTCTCCACAGTCGAGTGACGATAAAGACATGCAGGTAGGTGTGAGCATGAATGGGCGTGCCTTCTTTGAAGGTTGGGCATCGGGCTGGCAACTCGGCACCGTAAAAATCTACTGCCAATCATGAGCGCACCAGAATTCTGCTGTGGCGACCCCTAACTGGGAAAAGACAAAAGTCTTTTAAGTCCTCTTCTTTCATTATACAATTAAAATCTCTTGCAATTATTGTATTATCTTTGGAATGCTGTATTATGTTCTTTAAATGTTGTTTGGCTGCCCTGACACGCAGTCCTGGTATCCAGTAGTTGTTTACAAGGGTATAAGCCAAAGCATTTATTAATATTTACACTAAACATATTCCTGAGTTATCATTGACTGTATTTATGATCTTGGGCATCAAGGTTGTCTTTCTCCATAATATTACTATACTTCTTTGCTTTTTATCATATTCTGAACTTGCTAGTAATGTGTAATTATGCATATTAATCTTATTGATTTCTTGCTGTTTACATAGCTTAAGATATCTTTGTAATCTTCCTCTTTTACAGCTGTTATTTAAGCCATTGACATTGATAGAAATGCATTTCACAGTTGGACTAACTATACCTTTGTATTTAACCATTGTCCTGTTTTGTGTTTGTACATAACCTTGTATTTGTCCTGAAAACTTTTTACCATTCATTTCATATATGTTATAAATGCACTGCATAGACATCCATTTAAAAGGTACAAATAAAAACTGTCTGTTGAAAAAGTGGTTTTCAAAATGTAAACAAGCAGCCCTTCCCTTCATGGGAGAAAACATCCCATCCTTGAATAGGCTTGCCATTCAAGTGACCCCTCTTATCCCTAGTCAACATATTCTCTCAGCTTTCCCAGCAAGAAATATAACTAAAAGCATCAAATTCATATTGTGTGCCATCAAACTTCAACTATTGAACTGTATAATATTCAATTAAACACTATTACAGAGATTGCTATATGATATTACTGTCCGTAGTTAAATAAAATAGCGTAGCCAACTTTAAATACAACATTATTCTAGTATATACATCTTATATTTTATCTCACTGTATTATTTAATGTCCTTCAACCAACATCTGTTTTCAGTGTAACAGTATCTATTGTATAGTGTCAACATTTTATTTAGACAGCGCTTTATTATCAATGCATTTCTTGCATCATTTATTACCATTGTATACATATATATATCCTTTTGCCCATATGTATATTTCTAAGTAACCATTTTATTTTTGTGTTTCTTTCGCCAGATTTAATATACAACTAAGATGACTGTTAGTATTTGTTGCAAACCCTATGTGTACACAGTCCAAGTAGGTTCACATTTCCTACTTTTAAGACAACAGAGCTTTATGAAACTTCATTTGTTTCAGCATCCAGTCAGGTTAATGAAAAATTGTTATTGTTATAAACTGTAGATTTTAATATATAATATTTTGGCTTCTAATGTAATCTCTATGTATAAAATAAACAACACTTTTATATAGTACTTTCATCTGATGAGTTCAGTTCTTTACATCTTTAGATTTAGGTCTGTTTGTATTCTTATTATAGGCTTTCATAATATTCTTATTTAATAGATAAGTTATATACAATTTTTGTGATATTTTATAATTTAGATAGTATCAGCAATTAATATGAATTCATTAAGGCTTCATCCGATTCATGTAATCTTTTACTTTTAACTTTTCTTGTGCCTTGTTTTTCTCTATGAAGCACAAGAGAATCCTAAGCATTTCATAAATAATATCTGTACTGCTCTTAGTATAGTAAACATATCAGCATTGCTGTATGTCTTGTTTAACAATTGAACTTAATCTAGTCATCTTCATAGTTAATGGCTAACTTTGGACTGACATCAGACTTGTTCATGTTTAACACATGCGAGTGTCATTTCTTATTTACCAGTCTTATTAAGTATGCTGATTCTTGTAACACTTTCATGACATTTATATCTTACCATACTAGTTCTTTATTACATCTGGTTCAGCTTCTTACTGAATACATTTGTGTATATATTTATTTATTTGTTTCTTAGCTGTTAAATTATTATTACTTTTGTTGTCATAAGTAATCATACATTCTTTGATAGCTATATGTCCTAGTATGCATACATATGAGTTTGCATTGTTTACATCAATTGCTTCTATTCTGTTCGTGATGTCATTTTCTTTGCATATATTATAATACTTTTGTGGTAATTTCTCTTATTTCCTTTTAGAATTATTAAATCTATGTTATGCATATGTACATACGCAGTAATGCTTTGAAGAACTTGTATTTTGGTGAAAATATGTACGTGTCGTTTTAAGAGCCTTTTGGTTTAAGTTAAGCCCCATACTGCTTTATTTCAAGTGCTAGTCACTCTCTGTAATCAAGTACTTTCATTTTTGGCTGTTTATGAATATGCAAACAACTGTAATGGACTCTAACAGCCTTTTTTTTATTGTAATGCCTCGAGATGCATTAAAAAAGACGTCATGTACTTACCATAATGTTCCATCTGAGTTGTTACTCTTCAGTTGTCTTCAACCTGTGGGTTGACGGATCTGACTCAGCTGCGTATCCAGCATGTGATCCGAGCTCCTCCCCTGCCCATAATGCCCCTCTTTCTCCCCCTGTCTCCTTCATTTATATCGAGTTTTCTGCCTAACTTAGCATTCCAACCTGTCCCAGTAATAAAAAACAATCTTGTCCTATGACAACAGTCTCCATAAGAAGAGGAGGAGAACAAGATACACTCCTGTGGTGACCCTACCCTCTACCAGTCAAACCACCACACAGTCTGTGTAAGGCAGGGGGAAGGAGGGAGGGCCAGTTGTAAACAAATGAAGAGCAACGACTCAGATGGAACATTGTGGTGAGTACATAAGTTCTTTATCTGAAGTTGTTGTCTTCATTTGGTCTTCAACTTGTGGGACAGAGTCCCCAGCTACTGACACCTGGGAGGCCCTCATGGAAGGATATTCCGGAGCATGGCGGAGTCAAAGGATGCCTTGTTCATGGGTAGAATGTCTAGCTTATAATGTGAGATGAAAGTATGTGAAGAAGCCCAACTGGCCGCAGAGCAAATATCATCCAAAGGGGTCTATATTATAATCTCGAAGGTTTAAAACTTCGAATCACTAAAGATCGAACTTTAGTGATCGAAGTCTTAAATCATCGAAACCAAAAAAAAATGCTAAATTTAAAAAAAAAAAACTAAATAGTTGTAGGCAGGGGCAAGCCTCCCTGCACCTCCCACACCCCCCTACTTAAATATACCAACTCCAAGAACACACTACATTGAAGTAAACGGAAATCTCCCCCGACGGAGATTTTCCGTTTAAACGTTCGATGTAGTGCTCTTTCGGTATTCTCATGTGTATTGTATTCGATATTGTCAGCCTTCGAGATTTTAATATGGAACCCATCCAAAGATACTCTGGACCAAAAAGCCGCTGAGGTAGCCATGGATTTAGTGGAATCTGCTTTCAAATGACCTGGTGGGGATAACCTACTAGCCAAATATGCCAGGATAATACAGTGGGAAATCCAACGGGCAGTAGTAAGAAGCCATGTTGTTGCCTACATAAAAATTAGATATAGCTGCCAATTGGACCTTGATCGTAGAAGAGCTGGCACCTTGCTGAAAAGTACTTACTAAAAATTCTAAGACCGCTGGAACTGGGCCAGTGAAGGGGTCTAGGTCACGTTGCGAAGCCTAGATAGAAAAATGCTGCCACTTGCTGGAATAAGCTTTCTGGGTAGAAAACTTATGAGCTTCAGCCAGAATCCTTTTGACCTGTGAAGATGACCCAAGAGTCTTGATTATCATGGGAACTGGAGCAGCCAAGTGGTGAGCTTCAGACCAAACATGTCTGGATGGGGAATCTCTGAAGGATGAGAGATGAGATCTGGAGTCAGATCTAATGTCCATGGTGGACCCACAAGATGAGACCACAGATAGGGGGACCAGACTTGAATCGGGCAATGAGGGTGACTAAGCTCCCCGGCCTGCGAGCTTTCTGAAGAAGTTTTGGTATTGGGGGTAGAGGAGGATATGCTTACAGAAGACGAGGGCCAAGCATGAATTAGAGCATCTCTGGGAACTTCCCCCGGTGGGGGTTTCAGAGTGAAGAACTTGCTACACTTCACTTTGGAAGGAGAGGTGAAGAGATTGCAGCAAGGCTGACCCAACTTGAGAAAGATCTGTTCTGCTACTGAAGGATTCAGAGGTCAATCGTAAGGCATCAGACTAGACGTGCTGAGCCTGTATGCTAGAAGGCTGGACCTCCCCAGAATGTGCATTGCCACCAGAAAATGGCCGGTGGAGATCACCCACTCCCACACTCTCATGGCTTTGCAACACAAGGGATAAGACTGGTTCCCCCCATTTGTTGGTGTACCAGATCCTGGGCATATTGTCTGTCTGGAACACAATTATCCCTAGGGGAGGATGGGCATGGAGAGCCTACAATGTTAGAAGCACCACTCCCATCTCCGGGACATTGATATGCAACTGAACCTCATAGGGGGGACCACGTACCTTAGACCGTCCTCCCTGAACAGTGCCTCCCCCACCCTAGTAGGGAGGCATCCATGGTCACCGTGGTCGAGGGGGAAGGCGGAAGAAAAAAACCCTGGAGGAGCTCTGGGGAACGAATCCACCACAAAAGAGAGTCCCTGCACACCCGAGAGATTCAAATGGGGTAAGGCAACAGAAGATCTAACATGCACCATTGAACCGCAAGGGTCCATTGGAGTACCCACATGTGAAACCAGGCCATGGGTAAAAGAGTGATCATGGCCGCCATGGACCCTAACGCTCTTAATGCCATTTTCACTGTCAGTGACTGAGCTTGAAGAATATGGATAACATGTTGTTTCAGAGACTGGATCCTCACTGAGGTTAGAAAGACCTTGGTTTGAATCGTGTCCATCCGAGCCCCAATGAAGTCTAACACCTGAAATGGAGCCAGTGATGATTTGCTGAGATTGATGGTTATGCCCAGTTGTTGGGCTAAGTGAAGTAGGGGATCTCTTGCTTGGCAGAGTTGATGCCTGGAGGGTCTTGCAAGGAGCCAATCGTGTATGTGGGGAAAACCTGGAATCCCTGTAGTCTCAGGTGAGCCACTACCACTGCCATCACTTTGGCAAACACCCTGGGGACTGTGGTGAGACCAAAGGGCGCTCTAAACTGGTAATTATTGGCTCCCATCCGAAAGCGGAGAAACCTCCAAGAGTGCCAGTCCATTTTGATGTGGTAGTACGCATCCTGGAGATCGATTGTGCACATCCAATTGCTCTCCTCCAGAAAGGGCAGGACAGATTGAAGAGTGACCATTCAGAATTTTGTCTTGGCAACTGACTGCTTTAAAATGGAAAGATCCAGAATGAGTCTTAAGTCCCTAGTCTTCTTTGGCACCAGAAAGAACCTGGAATAAATGCCTAATCTGGTCTGTTCTTGGGGGGCAAGTTGGATGACTCAGTTTCTTAGCAGCTTTGCACTTTCCAGTGCTGCTTCCTCCATTTGCATGGATGGAACATCCAGGAGGTGTCTGAATGGGAGAGGTAACTGGTTGAACGGAATTAAATAGCCTCTGGATATAATTTATAACACCCAACGATTGTCCATGATTGACTCCCAGGCCGTTGATTGTAGTGAGAAACATCCCCCAACTGACTCTAGAGAAGAGCAGCTGGGCAACCCTTCAGGGTTGCTACACAGGTTTGTCCAAGAAAGGCTCTTGTAACCCTTGATTCCTTGGACCCCCCTCTGCCCCTGGAGGGTGTCTATCAAGCCCACCTCTGCCTCTGGGGGAAGGCGAGTCATGACTGTCATGGGGGTAGATCTGAGATATCCGGAACCACATCTCCTTGGCCCCCCTCTGATTCCTAGAAAAGGTTTGTTGAGGGGCTGAAAAGCAGATCCTGATGGCAGAGTATTCCTATCTTTCTCACTCTGGACTAGAGTGTCACATACTGACTTTCCAAAAATGGTGGAACCATCGTACAGGGCATTAGTAAATGACTCCTTAAAGGGCTCCAAGAAGGCACAAAGCCGGAGCCATGCATGACACCTGATGGTGACGCCTGTACTGGCAAATCTAACAGCACCCTCAGTTGCACGGAGAGGAGACACATAGAGGTGTTTGCAAAAGATGTAATGGTGGCCATTCAGAAGGAGAAAACTTTCTTATCCTCCACCGACATGGACCCCAGGGGTAGACTGAATGACCTCTTTGAGCAGATCATGCTGAAGCCTAATCACGTGTGCCAAGTAATTCAGCACACACACCGAAAACATCACTGAAGCATACACCTAATTCCCAAAATGGTACAGCGTCTTGGACTCTCGGTCAGGTGGATGAACCGTGGAGCTCTCCTGTGCGAGCTCCTTCTTAGTGGGCGCTGTCACCAACATGGCATCAACCAGGGATCCCTTGGTCCAGTGGGTCCTATCTGTAGGGGCAATCAAGATCTTGTCTGGGCATTTGGGGATTGGCTCCACTATGTCCGGTTCCTTCCACACCCGAGATGTAATAAAATCCACTAGTGGATCTGCGGGAGGGGACACCCAGGAAGTAGAGGGTCCTGCGCCAAATGCTTCCAGGAACACTGATTCATCCTAGTTAGATTTTTGGGCAGACCACCCCCCCACTTTGGCAGATGATTTTCATGATGTCTCCAAAGGAGACATCCTCAGGAGGGTGACTGGGGGGAACCTTCCCCTTCCTCCAAATCGGCGTCTTCCATGAGGGACTCTGGAGGGGAGTCTAAGTGCCTCCTTTTACATGTATGCTTGTGAGGCATCTCCTCAGTAGGGTCTCTGGGGAGGACTCGCCAATGTCTCACTGTTCCCAAGCGGGAGCTCCCTGGGTCCAAGAGGAGACAGGCTGTCCCTGAGGTGGCAGGATGACCAGATCTGCACCAGAAACAGAGGGAGCTGAGGCAGACTTCGAAAACAAAATCATCAAGGGTCTTGAAGGGATCAAGTGGACCCCCGCCACCATGTTAAAAGCCAAAGAGGAACGGCCCTCCTGGGAAGGGACTAGCAAAGGGGCAGTAACCCTCTGACTCAATGGGGGGAGCCAGAGCCAAACCTGCAAGTGCCAAGATCCCAAGAGGAAGGCTCAGCTCCGAAGAACTTGTCGGATGCGACCTAATCAAGGCCATGGCCAGAGTCACGGTACAAGGTACCGTCGGCACCGACCCCTCGACGCAGTGTGTCCTCTGATCCAAGGGCTTCGAAACTGGGGGTCAAATCAGAGAAGGAGTAATTGGGATGAAAGTGAAGTGCATTCCCCCTGGTCAGGAGGCAGAGTGGGCACACACGATTTCCATCTGTATCTCGGTGCAGATAAACTTCTGCATCATCCTGTCCACCTCTGCTTCGGAAAGAATGCGGGTGGATCTGGATGAGAAGGTCACTGACACTGGCCTAGAGGGGCAGTGAGGAGAAACCTGAGTTGGCGACCAGGTCCAACGCTCCACCAGCTCCAGGGAAAAATGAGGGGAATGGAGCCAGGGAGACTCAGTCCTCAGGGCCAAGTGGATCTTAGCTGGAGGATCCGCGGAGGAAGAGCAGTCAGGGGACCACTTCCTGGGCTTGTCCTTAGACCTGTTTGGCTTGTCCCCATCCCCCAGAGGAAGCCGGGGTAGAAGAAGTGGTAGGAGGGGGAAGAAGGCCTTGGAGGATCAATTTCTTTCTCCTGTCCATCATTGCCTAGGGATTGAACACCTCACAGATGGAGCAGGCGGTCTCTAGGTGAGAAGCACTAAAGCATTACACACACAGTGTGTGGCCTTCGGCTGGGGAGACCTTATGGCCACACTCCGTACATTTGCAGAACCTTGGTTTTGGGGTCTCAGACATGGCAACTTTGAGAGGCCTTTTTTTTTTAACACGTGAGGTGGGGGAGGTATAAAAATAGAAAAGTTAACTTTAAGAAGAGAGAAAGGATAAAAATATTGATAAAATAAAACACTTACCCTAACAGCAGCTTAGAGCAATGGATCACGATGCAGACATGAAGCGCGCCAAATGAGATCTGAAGGGAGGAAGGAGACAAGGGCATTATGGTTAGGGGAGGAGCTTGGATCACATGCTGGATATGCAACCAAGTCAAATCCGTGTGGGATCCTGCAACCCACAGGTTGAAGACCAAATGAAGACAACCTCAGATCATATTTTACTAGCTCATGGCTTCGGCGGGAAAGCAGAGAACTGTAAGTGAAGCTTTTAGAGTTCTAGAATAGGCCATGAGCTTAGATAGCAGTCTTTTACTTTCAGTTTCTTCTAATTCATTTAAAATGATTACCAGCACCCACTGCACCACAGAAAAGTGCCCCAAACAACATTTTTAATGTTAATAGCACTCTTTATTAGCACATAGTTTACAAATGAACAAATCATAAACATTTGGTTTTTAAAGTTATATCATTTTATATTTCCTAGACCATTCACACTAGAGTCAAAAGCAGTATAGCATTGTGTTATCAAACTATTAAAGCCTGAAAGCATGTGTGGTAATTCCATATTTCATGTGTTGACATAGCAAGTTAGTACTACTTGTCCTAGATAGTAAAGCAGTTCTTTAATATTGGTCTTATTTTTTATGTTTAATATTGCATTAGTATAAATAATAAAAGGTATTTACCTTGTCATTCATACCAGAGTCAAAAGCAGTATAGTATTGTGTTATTAAATTATTAAAGCCTGAAAGCATGTATGTTAATTCTGTATCTGAAGTAGTTAACTTCATTTGTGCATCAACCTATGGGTATCGGATCCATATCAGATCTGAGCCGGCAGCTTCAAACAGCTAAGATCCGAGCTCCAAGCTCCTCCCCTTTACCCATAACCCCCTGCTTATCCCTTCCTGACCTCAGATCTCGTTTGCCCTGGTTCTCAACAGCAGCTTTGAAACAAGCTTCCATATTGTTGTGTGAATGTTTCTCTCATAGTTAGCTTAGCGTACCTCTGTTTTTGTTAGAGTCAGTGTATTCCCTCCCCGTGTGTGTGTGTGTGTGTGTGTGTGTGTGTGTGTGTGTGTGTGTGTGTGTTAAGGTGTGTCCATTTTTTGGGGCCTAGCGTGTGGGTTAAAAAATGTCTGAGGCGCCCAAATCTTTCTTTTCTAAATGTACCGAGTGTGGCCATAAGCTATCCCCAGCGGATGGCCACACTCGGTACGTTATTTGCCTTGGGGTTGAACATCTCACTTTGGGCTGCTCTATTTGTGCAGAGTTCAACCCCAGGGCCATCAGGGACAGGAGGTCGAAGCTGATTCTGGCGGGACTGTTGCCCCCGGACTCGGCTTCATCCTCCAGCCCATCTGTGGCTTCTGCCGAGGCTTCGGCAGCGCCACCTTCTCTCCCTCTGGCCGGGACTCACCCTCCCACCCTTGGCCAAGAGGAGAGGGAAGCTAGGAAGGAGAAGCAGAAACATCACAAGAGGCTAGCCGAGACCTCTTCCTCGGCTCCGCCATCTAAGCGAGCTTCTCCTCCTATGGCCTCCGGATCTTCTCCTTCCCGGCTCCGATCTCCCCGGAGGAGGAAGAGACCTGGTCGCCTTCGAGGTGGCATTCCCGGCCTGCCTCGGTGGCCTCATCGAGGTCTACCCGTAGCATCTCCGACGCAGACTTGGACCGGATGTAGCTGCCTGGGGGGGGGCTCGACCCCCTTTTTCACCCCGATCGCTCCTTCTCCAACCCACTATCGGGGCTCGGAGCCTTGGGAGCCAGGTAGCGTTGGAGCCGGGGGAGCATCGGAGCCGATAGTCTCCGGTACTTCAGCTCCGATGGCGCACTCAAGCCTATCGGGTCCTTTTTCTTCGGATCCGAGCTTCAGATCTGGAGGTGTCAGCATGACTTTGGCTCCGTCGCGGTCGGAGCATGCTGGCCATATGGATCCGACCACCTCAGCGCCGGTCCCTATCCGCACATCGGATCCGAGGAAGGGTCTCCTCTCGGATCCGATAGGGAGCAGCTCTTCTTCGGCATTCAATGTTGTGGAGAGGGTATTGTCGAGGGACTCCAGGCCCCTGGCTTCGGCTATGGCTCCACCCTGCAGTCTCTCTCAGACGGGTCTACCTTCCATCACCCGGTCCCAGGGACAGCCTGCGCAAACATCCCAGATTGTTCCCTGGCGGAACAGGATGTAGTTGGTGAGGTCTCCTCGGACAGCCCCCCTGAGGAGGTCCCTCACAAATGCAAGTGCAAAAGGAGGCACTTGGACTCACCTGAGTCCTTGACAGAGGACACAGACTTGGAGGAAGGTGAAGGTTCCCCAAGGTCACCCCCCCGAAGACATCTCCTTCGGAGACATCATGGAGATGCTTCGGATCAGAGGGGGGTGGTCAGCCCCAAAACCTTCCTCTGACGAGAATGTGTTTCTGGAGGCATTTGATGCAGGCCCATCTACCTCTTTGGTGTCCCCTTCGCCGACCTCCTGGTAGACCTGATTACTACCAGGGCGTGGAAGGAACCGGACACTATGGAGCCCATCCCAAAGAGGCCTGACAAAATCCTCAGCCCCCCTTCGAATAAATCATGTTGGAGCAAGGAAGCCCCGGTAGATGCCATGCTGGTTGCCACCAAAAGGGAACTGGCCCAGGAGAGTTCCTCGGTCCATCCTCCATACAAGGAGTCTCGGATGATGGACCATCTGGGGAAGCGGGTGTTCGCTTCAGCCACCTTC
Organism: Protopterus annectens; assembly: GCF_019279795.1. NCBI lineage: Eukaryota > Metazoa > Chordata > Ceratodontiformes > Protopteridae > Protopterus > Protopterus annectens. Next base: position 1,551,216,566 of record NC_056737.1, on the reverse strand, counting down.
TCTGTGAGGTTGCTGAATTATATGGCACACATGGTACAACTCCAGCGGGATATCATTAAAGAATACGCTGGGTCGCCCCCCCCCCAGAGTCCATGTCGGTGGAGGATAAGAAACCCGAATGGCCACTCTCAAATCTATCTCTAATACCTCTATGCGGTTACTATCCCATGCCACGGAAGGAGCCGCTAGAGCCAGTGGAACGGGCAGTCATCCTACGGCGATAGGCATAGCTCCGTCACTGATTTCGCTGAACCCTTCAAGGCATCATTCGCAAATGCCCCGTTTGATGGTTCTGCCCTTTTTGGCAAGACCATACGCGACACATTGGTCCAGAGTAAGAAAGACGGGAAGACGTTGTCTGCCATCCAAGTCCGCTTCTCTGCTCCCCAGAGGTCCTTCTCGAGGAACCAAAAGGGACAGAATAAGATGTGGTTTTGGAAGTCTCAACAATCCCATTTTGCTCCGGACCCCTCGTCCTTCAGAGGCAGAGGAGGACAGAGTGGGCACCGCCCTAGAGGCAGAGGGGGTCCGAAGAACATCGGGTCCAGAAAACCTTTCTCTGATCGGCCCACGCAGCAACCCTGAGGGGTTACCCAACTGCTCCTCTCTGGAGGCAGTCAGGGGGCATTTCTCGAGGCACCTAGCAGCTTGGGAGTCCATCACAACAGATCGCTGGGTGCTTCATATCATATCCAGAGGCTACAAGATACCTTTTCTCTATCCCCCTTCCACTCCCCGGAACCTCCCCAATGTCCCACCCAATCAAAGGGAGGCGGCAGCCGAGGAAATCCTCCAGCTGCTAGAAAAAAGAGCAATCCAGCACATCCCCCCAGAGCAGTCCGGATCAGGCTTTTACTCCGGGTTTTTCTTGGTGCCAAAAAAAAGACAGGGGACTTAAGACCAATCCTCAACCTGTCCTTCCTAAACCTGTCAGTAGCCAAAGAAAAGTTCCGGATGGTCACTCTCCAATCCATTCTCCCACTTCTACAGGAGAATGACTGGATGTGCTCCATAGACCTCAAGGATGCGTACTACCACATTTTGATGGACAGACGATCCAGGAGGTTTCTCCGCTTCCGTCTGGGAGCCAGCCATTAGAAGTTCAGGGTCCTCCCCTTTGGTCTCACCACAGCCCCCAGGGTGTTCACCAAAGCCTTGACAGTTGTAGCGGCCCACCTGAGACTCCAGGGAATTCAGGTCTGTACCTGGACGACTGGCTCCTGACTGCCCCCACCAGGCATGTACTATGCGCAGCCAGAGACTACTTTCTCCATTTAGCTCCCCGGCTGGGGATCACGATCAACATCAAAAAAATCTTCCCTTCTTCCAACCCAAATCCTAGATTTTATTGGAGCCAGATTAAACACAAAACAGCTTCTAGCCTTCTTGACTCCAGACCGGCTTTGAACTCTAAAACTCCACATATTGGCCCTTCTTCAATCCCCAGCTCCCTCTGCGGAATTGGTCCTGAGGGGGTTAGGCTCTGTGGCGGAAACTGTCAATCTTCTCCCCTTGGCGCGCTTGAATATGAGAGTTCTTCAATGGACCTTGCAAGTCCAATGGTCCCTCCTGCGTCATCCCATGAGCTTCCCCATTCCCCTCAGCAGGGTCTGCAGGAAAGCCCTCTTATGGTGGCTCCAGTCCCCGAACCTCCAGAAAGGGCGCACCTTCTCTATGTCCCCTCCCCTAGCCACGGTGACCATGGATGCTTCTCGCCTCGGGTGGGGGGGCACTGCATGGGCAGGACTGTCCAAGGCACATGGACCCATTTGGAGACCTTTTTGCATATCAGTGTCCTAGAGATGAGAGCGGTGCTTTTGGCATTGCAAGCACTTCACAGCCTTCTTCCCTTGGGGACAGTTTCGATTCAAACAGACAAATATGTCAGTTGTCTGGTATATCAACAGACAAGGGGGAACCAGGTCCTATCCACTTTGTCGGGAGGCCATGAGAGTGTGGGAATGGGCGATATCCAACAACCGCTTTCTCATAGCGACGCACATTCTGGGCCGGTCCAACCTCTTGGCAGACAGGCTGAGTCGAACCATTCTCTCACCGTACGAGTGGTCTCTGAACCCCAGAGTAGCGAAGTTAATCTTCTCCAAGTGGGGTCAACATTGCTGCAATCTTTCACCTTGCCTTCGAACGCAAAATGCAGCGACTACTTCACTCTAATTCCCCCACCCGGGGAATCCCCCAGAGACGCTCTGGTGCATGTTTGGCCACCCAGTCTACTTTATGCTTATCCTCCTCTTCTCCTGATGCTAAATTTATTACAGAAAGCCCGACAGTTGGGGAGCAGAATAAGCAGAATAATCCTCATTGCCCCATTCTGACCTCATCAACCTTGGTTCCCATTTCTATGGTCTCATCTGGTGAATCCCCCATGGATTCTAGATCCCATCCCAGATCTGATCTCTCACCCATCAGGCCTGTCAATTCCGAACCTGGACAACCTCAAGCTGACAGCTTGGTTGATCCAGTTCCACTGATAGCTAGGACTCCCGGTATCTCGTCCCCTGTCAAGGCTATACTAGTAGCTGCTCACAAGCTGTCTACGAGAAGGATTTATAATAGCAAATGGAAGTGTTTTTCTATTTGGGCGGAGAGTCAAAACTTAGATTCCTTTACAGCTCCGCTGCCAGCAGTGTTAGATTTTCTGACAGGCTTATTTGACCAAGGTACTAGTTCTTCTACGGTCAAGGTCCAGCTGGCTGCAATCTCTCACTATCATGTCGGGAGTGATCTCAGTCCTTTGACTTTGTCTAAATTATGTAAGACCTTCCTAAAAGGCACTTTCCTTTTGAGGCCTCCGGTTAAGCATGCAGTCCCTCCTTGGGACTTAACCCTTGTTCTTCAGTCTCTGACAGCTCCTCCTTTTGAGCCTGCATCTTCAGTGGATCTGAAATACTTATCTTGGAAGACAGTTTTTCTTGTTGCCATCACTTTGGCCAGAAGGGTTTCGGAACTTCAAGCCCTTTGTGCCAAGCCACCGTACTTAATATTTCACAAAGATAGAGTTTCACTCAGGACCACTCCCTCTTTTCTGCTCAAAATTGCTTCAGAGTCTAATATCAACCAATCTATTAATTTACCAGTATTCTTTCCAAATTACCAGAATAAAGGTGAATACAAGCTACACTCTCTAGACGTACATAGGCAACTGAGGTTTTATTTGCACAGGACTGATCACAGGAAATCAGATCAGCTTTTTGTATCCTTTGCTAAACTCACTTTGGGAAAACCTGTATCAAAAGTCACCTTGTCCAGATGGATTTCTCAATGTATCCTTTTGGCTTATGAGACTTCGGGCCGGTCTGCACCTCAAGATGTCCATGCCCATTTAATCGATCAATCTCTACCTCTGCTGCTTTTCAATCTAGGGTGTCGTTGGATGACATTTGTTCAGCAGCCACTTGGGCTTCACCTAATACATTCATAAACCATTACAAATTGGATATTGTCTCTAGAGGGAGAGCATCCTTCGGCTCTGCAGTGCTCCGAAACTTCCTTCCATGAGGACCTCCCAAGAATTAGGTAGCTGGGGACTCTGTCCCATAGGTTGATGCACAAATGAAGTTAACTACTTCAGATTAAGAAGTTATGTACTCACCATAATGTTCCATCTGAGTAGGTAAACTTCATTTGTCAGCAACTGATCCCCCCCTCCGTCCCCCTGATCCATATGGATACTCAAAGGAATCCTGCTTTTCATGGCGGATTGTCTTTAGGTTGGAGTTTAGAGGTGGTTCTTTGGTGTTCTATATGTTTATGCTTATAAGAAAACTCGATTTGAGGTCAGGAAGGGATAGCAGGGGGTTATGGGTAAAGGGGAGGAGCTTGGATTTGGATCTGATACCCACAGGTTGCTGACAAATGAAGTTTATCTACTCAGATGGAACGTTATGGTGAGTACATAACTACTTATTTTCATATGTTTAGACATAGCAAGTTAGTAATCCTTGATCTAGTTTTTAAAGCAGTTCATAGGTTCATAGGTTCATACTAGGCTATCTGCCCTAGGGCATTTATAAGCCTAGCCAGAGTGTGTTTGGCTTTTGCCACACATTTTAAATTAATTTTGCTATGCCCTTTTTCGAGGTTAGTATACTGTGCCTCTGTATAACAATGACACAGAAGTGATACCAGGGGTAAACCTACGATCTTCCATCCACTCATCAAGATTCCTCTTGAAGGGACACTGCCTAACCTGGACTGGGATTTTATTCCAGAGTGAAGGGAGCCTCTGGGTTATGAATCTGTCCCTCCAGCATGTCCTATTTATTTCAGTGCTGAGGTTCAAGTCTCTCGAGCGCATAGCTCGATGGGATTTGGATTTTCTGAGGTGCAGCATGTCCATTAATTCCGGGTTGGACATGGCTTTATACGTCAGGCACAGATCGCCTCTGAGCAGGCGGTATGCCACTGAGTAGAGCTGGAGTTTCTTTAACCAGGCAGCATATGGCATCTGTTTGAGCCCTTTGATCCTCTTGGTGAGGTACTTTTGGGGTCTTTCCAATTGCTGCAGGTGGTCTGGTAAGGTGCATCCCAAAAGGGGCATTGTACTCAATTATGGGCCTGATGAGAGATGAGTAAAGAGGCACGATGACCTCCCCTGATCTAGATGTGAATCCCTTCATGATTAGGTGGGCTATATAAAATGTTTTTCTAACCACTTTGGCCATGTGGTTGTCAAATGAGAGATTGCTATCAACTTGGGTCCCCAGGTCCCTAATTACTTCTTCTGTACTTAATGGATTACCACCTATGTGGTAATTTGTGGGCACTTTGTTTTGCCAAAGGGGATGACTATACACTTTTGGCGTTTAGCTTGAGGCCATGGCTCTGGCACCAGTTGTCTGTTTCTATGAGGCCCTTTTGGAGGATGCTTGTGTCGGCTGGAGAGTCAATTATGGTGCCCAGTTTGCAGTCATCTGCGAACTTGGTCAGCCACAGTCCTTCCGTGTTGGCCTGTACCTCCGAGAAATATATACCGAACAAGAGAGGTCCCAGGACTGAGCCTTGTGGGACGCCACTTGTAACGGGTTTGGAGTCTGACATGGCTCCAGCAATTCTAACCATATGGGTTCTGTCCTTGAGCCAGTTTGCAACCCATCTAGTGACATAGGGGTTTATATTTAAGCTGATGAGCTTATCTAATGCCCGAGTGGGGTATTGTATCGAAGGCTTTTGCGAGGTCCAGGTAGGCTGTGTGGACCACCTTCCCCTCGTCAATGGCTTTGGTGACTGTTTCAAAGAAATCGACCAGGTTTAAGAGGCAGGATCTGCCCTTAACAAAGCCGAACTGGGTAGGATCCAGTGTCTGTAGGTCCCCAATATCTTTATTTATGAGGTCCATGATGATCCTTTCCATAGCTTTGCAGACCAAGCTAGTCAGGCTTATGGGGCGATAGTTTCCAGGATCCGTTGAGGCACCACCTTTGTGGAGAGGGACCACTGTTGCTGTACTCCACTCTTTGGGTACATATCCTGTAGTAAGGCTGAGATTGAACAGTAGTTTTATGTTTGGGTTTAGCTCTTCTTGGAGTTCATGTAGGACAGCCGGGACACCGTTTGGTCCCATTGATGCTGTGTTTTTGCTTTGGAGAGGGCAGCTCTTACCTGAGCATCTGAGATGTCAGGGGGGCAGCACTCTGCTGGGATAGATATTTGCCCTTTTGGTGGGGAGTGGGGGGAGAGGTTTGCGCTGAACCTGTTAGCTAGGATGTTGGCAATGTCTGTGGGTTCGGTGTATTTTTTGTCATTTTGGACGAACTCTGAGCATATCTGGGAATTCCCACCCAGGTTCCTAACATAACTAAAGAAAGCCTTGTGATTATCCTTAGTGTCCTGTGCAATTTTTCTCTCGAAGATGGCCTTAGACGATTTTATGAGTGCCCGTAGTTTTTTGCTAATACTGATCAGAGATGCCTTCCCTTTTTGGGATTTTGCTCTATCATGTAGTAGCTTCCTCCTTCTGTTGTATAGTTTGTTTATGGCTGGGGTCCACCAGACAGGTCGTCTGCCTTTGGAGGATTGGGTCTTGGTTTTATTTGGGATTGCATGATCCATGCATTCCTGAAGGTGTTCATAGAATGTGTTTATAAAGGATTCAGCGGTCTGGGCCGTATTTTCCACAGGCCCGGGGGCTTTGAAGGATTCCACCTCAGTGTTGAGGAGTGTGAAATTTGCTTTAAAGAAGTTTTTCACTGTGGTTTTCTGGGCAAGGGGTGGAGTCGGGATGTGAATATCCAGTGAGATTAGTTTATGGTCTGGTCTTACCAGTGAGGGATACACTTCTGGTCTGGAGCATAGAGTCCCCATGTTGGTGATGATCAGGTCCAGTATGTTTTCCCCTCTTGTGGGAGTGGTAACAATTGTTCCATAACATTTGAGTTTTTATTCTAGGAACCTTTGGGCTAGGGTGTTGGAGCTAGAGTAATGCTCCCAGTCTATGTTTGGGTAGTTGAAGTCGCCCAATATAATGGTGTTTGGAGAGACCTTCATATTTTCCAGTGTTCTTAGGAAGGCCGAGTGGGGTTCCTGGGTTTGGGAGGGTGGTCTGTAGCAGGCTATAAACAGGAAGGTAGTTTTACCTACTGTTAGTTGCACATGGATAGTCTCTGATGCTTTTTGCTGTGCCACCAACCTGGAGGTGTGGGTATCCTTGACGAATATTGATACTCCCCCTCCTTTTGTGGTTCGGTCCAAGTTTGGGGCCGAAAAGCATGGTATGAGGTATAACCTGGTAGTGCTGGGGTACTCTCGGGAGTCTTGAACCAGGTTTCTGTTACTGCACAGATATTGATGTTCTCCATGCTAAGGAGAGTTTCGAGTGCGTGCATCTTGAGGTTTAGACTTCTGGCGTTGAGTAGCATTACTCTTAGTTTCTTATCCCTTGTGATACCTATGGAGGTGGGTTTGTCTTTTGAGCCTTGCCTAAAAAAGGTACTATGGGGGTAGCAATAGCCTTTGCTAATATCCGAAAGCCCAGGGGTGACAGGTGCAAGCCGTCCCTAGCGAAGCATCGTGGCTTGTGGAGCATGTCATCCCAGGCTGACAGGCATTGGATCCCCTTTGAATGACACCAACACTTAAGCCAATTGTTGAAATTGATCATCTTGTCTTCATATTGTGGCATCATTCTTGGTGAGAATAAGATGCTACTCAAGGTCAGGGTCATACCGGCCTGGGCTACATGCTCAGAGATCTCCTCTATGTCTCTTTTTATGTAGTCCAGGGAGGTACGTCTCGGGTCATTCACACCAGCATGGACAATGACTGAGTCATATTTGTACTCGCCTTGGAGTGACCTGAGTGCTTGTGTTATGTGGCGGATCCTAGCGCCCGACAGGCAGTTCACCGTGACCTTCTCCTTGTTCAGCCTGGTGTGCGGGACATCAGTGTGCCTGACGATAGAGTCACCTATTACAAGTGTATCAGGTGTGTTGTTTAGCCTTTAGGGCTGTGACTGTTCGGCACACTGGCTTTGTGAGCTATGTGTTGCACGTGTTTTGTTTTGGGATAGCAGTTGCTTGGGTGTCTGCTTTGGAGGTCTCTGCTGCTTAGGCAGATTTTTATTTAGAGCCTCCGAGTATGTTTTTGTGTGTTTATGTGTTTGGTTTGCTGTCGCGGTAGGCCTATGTGAGACTGGAATTGTAGTGAGTATGGTTTCCTTCTCTTCCTGACTGGTTTCGCCAGTACTGAGTTGAGAGAGCTTAGCCTCCAGTATGGCTATATGGTTGCATCTCTCACATGTGTTGGAATTTATTGGGAGGAGGAGAGGGTTGTCTATGTACATGAGGCAGTTGTAACATTGCCTCAAGATTCCCAGATTCACCAGCTGGACCGGAGAGGAGATTGACAACTGACCTTTGGACATGCTAGAATAGTATTGGGAATTCCTTTATAATTGAAAAAAAGGGCCAGTGGGGAACGAGGTACTCAAGGGGAGTTTGTGAGGGTGTAGTGCTTTTAATATTTTAGTGCTGACTTATATAATTGCTTTAGTGAGCAAGTGCCAGGTAACTTAAATTTATTTATTTTATTTTACATTTGTTGACCGGGCTAGTCCAACTGGATATATTTCCATTTTCAGCAGAGGCCCGGGGAGAAAAGCTCCACATTTAAACAATAGGAAATACATTTTAAGCACAAAAAAAATCATAATACACATTATTACCTATTTCTAAAACAAGAATACACATTATTACCTATTTCTAAAACAAGAATAGTAAGAGTATGAGCAGGGCAAGAGAAATGAAAGAAAGTTGTCAAAAGAAAGAAGAGGAAGTTGACAATCTAGGGAAAAAAAGTAACATCCAGATGAATATACTCATGTTTTAATACCAAGAAGAGAGATCAAATATCAAGGAGAGAGAAGCAGCGAAAATGAGAGAGCAAAAATAAAGAGACAAATACTAGTGTGGAAGAGAATTGTAGCCATAAGGAGGAAAGATGAAGAGGAGGAATTTAAAGAGGAAGAGATAGAAAGAAAAGGAGAGGAAGCAGGATGGAGAGAAAAGTAGGGAGAGAGAGATGGATTAGATGGAGCAAATTACTTTAGTCAGGATTAGAGCAGGGACACATCCAGTGGCTTTTAAGGTAAATTCTGAGTTTTTGTTTAAACAGAACAGTAGATGCAATGGAAGTAAGTTCGGTCGGTAGTTGATTCCAGTGTTTTCCAATAGTATTAGAGAAAAGGGAATCACCTGCTAGGTTATTGGATTTGGTTAAGGTAACTAGCAGCTTACTTGATGAACGGAGGGAGTTCAGATTAGAGTAGGGGGTTATGAGGTTGGAGAGTATAGGTGTGTTTTGAGGTTGGTAGAATGCTCTTTGGACAAATGTCAGTTGGGACTGTAGCAACATGTTTGACAATTCAAGCCAGTTAAGTTGCTGCAGATTCAGACAGTGGTGAGTTCTGAAGGGTTTACCAGTGACAAATCTAGCTATATTATTGTACGTGGATGATAATTTTGAGAGATTATTTTTTTTAAGGTTAGTATAGATTGGTGAGGCGTAGAGAAGTCGAGATAAGATGAGAGTGGGCAAGAGTAGCTTTGGCTTGGGAGGTTAAGAAAGTTTTAATTCTATAGAGAGAGCCGAGTTTCCTGTTTACAGATTTAATGGTGTTGTTGATATGACAATCAAAGGTAAGGTTGTTGTCAATCGTGACACCTAGCAGTTTGGTATCGGGGTCAGGTGATATAATGGTTCCATTGTTAGATAGGATCGTGAAGTCTAATATAGGGTATCTGGTACTGGGCTTAAAGAGTAGGAGTTTGTTTTTTTTAGCGTTTAGGAGAAGGCAGCGTTTTGAGAACCAAGTTTCAACTTTAGAGAAAACAGCTTGAGTAATAGTTTGAAGTTCTGAGATGGATTTAGCAGAGCAAATTAATGTGGAATCATCCGCATATTGTATACAAGTAGCCTGGGGGATAGCTGTTTGTAAGTCATTTATAAAGAGGGAGAAAAGAAGTGGTCCAAGAATGGAGCCTTGGGGGACACCGAGTGAAATTGGGAGAAGGGATGAGAGTTTATTATCCCAGAGAACAGCTTGTTTCCTGTTTGTAAGATAGGAGCAAAACCATTGGACAGTCTTAGATTCTAAGGAGAGAGATTCAAGAATTTTTAAGAGAATAGAGTGGTTGACCATATCGAAGGCTTTAGATAGGTCAATGAAGAGAGCTGAAGACAGGGTGCAATTATTTCGGTTCTTGTTAATAAGGTCTGTAAAGGTGAGGAGAGCGGTGGTTGTGCTATGAAAAGGCCTAAAGCCATGTTGACAGGGAGTGAGAATGTTGTTTTTTATTAGGTGGTCCATTAACTGATAAATGCAATGTGTTACAGGTAACTTAAATGCAAAAACGACAAACAGAAACTTTCTTTCAAGTGAAACAAGGAAATAAGTACAGTAAGCATTGCAGATATCACTAGGGATCCACAGAAGCACTGAAAAGCCACGTTTTAGGTGGAATTAGCGTTTCAGGGAAATAACAAGCAAACAAACAAGCATACAAATAAAGCTAGATTCAGCAGGCCTGGATCTAGTCTGTGCTACAGCAAACAAGGTGTACCAATTTCAGTAAGAAACAGTTCAAATATGCAAGCACTATAAGCCTTTAACCAGAAATTCCCAGCTCAGAAGGGCAGAGTCCAGCCTCTCCTCGCACAAGAGTGCAGACCACGAACCTTCTTAATGTAAAATAACTGGCCTGAAGCCCAGGTGTTTAAACCAGAACTAATACACTTTTAGAATAACAGACACTGAGCCCTCAATCGGTAGTTCACAACTTAGAAGGATGTAAGCTACCTGTCCTGCCACCACAGTGCAGGCCACAAACCTTCCTAATGTAAAACAACTGGTCTGAAGCCCAAGTGCTTAATCCAAAAGACTTAGAATGATAGCTACACTTTAATCAAGTTACTACCAAGCAGTAATAAATACAATTGAATATTTTAAAGAATGCCTTAATTAGTGCTGAAGTAATACAAACAAAGCTAGATTCGGCAGGCCTGGATCTAGTCTATGCTACAGCAAACAAGGTGTACCAATTTCAGTAAGAAGCAGTTTAGATATGCAGGCACTATAAGCCTTTAACCAGAAATTCCCAGCTAGAAGGGCAGAGTCCAGCCTCTCCTCCCACAAGAGTGCAGACCACGAACCCTTTTAATGTAAAATAACTGGCCTGAAGCCCAAGTGCTTAAACCAGAATTAATACACTTTTAGAATAACAGACACTGAGCCCTCAATCAGCAGTTCCCAACTTAGAAGGATGTAATCTACCTGTTCTGCCACTACAGTGCAGACCACAAACCTTCTTAATGTAAAACAACTGGCCTGAAGCCCAAGTGCTTAAACCAGAATTAATACACTTTTAGAATAACAGACACCGAGTCCTCAATCAGCAGTTCCCAACTTAGAAGGATGTAAGGTACCTGTCCTGCCACCACAGTGCAGGCCACAAACCTTCCTAATGTAAAACAACTGGTCTGAAGCCCAAGTGCTTAATCCAAAAGACTTAGAATGATAGCTACACTTTAATCAAGTTACTATCAAGCAGTAATAAATACAATTGAATACTTTAAAGAATGCCTGGATTAGTGCTCAAGTTATACAAACAAAGCTAGATTCAGCAGGCCTGGATCTAGTCTATGCTACAGCAAACAAGGTGTACCAATTTCAGTAAGAAGCAGTTTATATATGCAGGCACTATAAGCCTTTAACCAGAAATTCCCAGCTAGAAGGGCAGAGTTCAGCCTCTCCTCCCACAAGAGTGCAGACCACAAACCCTTTTAATGTAAAATAACTGGCCTGAAGCCCAAGTGCTTAAAACAGAATTAATACACTTTTAGAATAACAGACACTGAGTCCTCAGTCAGCAGTTCACAACTTAGAAGGATGTAAGCTACCTGTCCTGTCGCCACAGTGCAGACCACAAACCTTCCTAATGTAAAACAACTGGTCTGAAACCCAAGTGCTTAAACTAAAAGGCTTAGAATGAGTTACACCAAGCAGTAATAACGTTATTTAATATTTGTCTTACTTTAGATGTTTAATACTGCATTAGTATAAATATTAAAAGGCATTTTTCTTGTCATTCATACCAGAGTCAAAAGTGTGTGTTATTAAACTTTTAAAGCGTAAAACCATGTATGGTAATTTAATGTGTCATATGTTAAGACATAGCAAGATAGTAATACTTGTTCTAGATAGTAAAGTAGTAGTTTGATATTTGTCTTATTTTAGATGTTTAATACTGCATTAGCATAAATAATAAAAGGCATTTAGCTTGTAAATGAGTTTGTTTCCAAACAGTATATGTCACATAGTTCATGTTTATATTCCATAGTGGTTTTGTTGTAAAATCTTGATCTATCTAACTAGTCAAACATTTGAATGAGTATTTCTACTCTAATATTTGTTTAAACATCTTTAGATTTTCATCTTTGTCAGCTTCTTCTTCTTGTCATTTGTTTTCCACTCATATTTCTCAGCATGGAGTTTCAAATCAAAAGAACTCCAATCCATTTCTTCCATCTTGTCTAAGACTTTATTAGTTGATAGATGAGTCACTGCTGTTTCTATTGAGTCAAATATTTTTGGGCCATCACTGAAGAAGATTTTAATTCTTTCTGGAAAAAGCAGATGTACTTTGAGTCTTGAAGAGCATGAGTTTAGAATTCATCAGGAAAGAAAAGAGTTGTATTTAGTAAAAAAAAGTTGATGTTAGCACAAACCAAGCTGGCAAAGTGGTGAGTAGAAAAATAGATGGATAAGTTGATTTGGCAGGAATTATGAAATGGCTAATGGCAATATTGAAGGTGGGTACTGTGTCAACTACATTTTGTTAGACCACTGACAGGAAAATACCAAAGGTGAACACTGCTCTTGCAAGAATATACATAACCATTTACCACTGTTTGCTGTCCTTTACAACAGAATATTATGCAGTAGTGGTTGTTGTTGTTGTTTGTCTTTCGGCTTTTCCCGGTTAGGGGTTGCCACAGCGGAACTCTGGTCCGCTAATGATTGGCAGTAGATTTTCACGAACGCTGAGGTGCCAGCTCGACGTTCAACTTTCAGCGAAGGCACGCCTGTTTACGCATGTCTTTCGAATGCCCACCCAACCACGGGGAGGAAATGCAGACTCCACACAGAAGGCACTCCCCGCACTCCAGCCGAGAATCGAACGGGAGAACCTCTTGCTGTGAGGCAACAACACTACCGCTGCACCACTGCGGATATTATGCAGTAGTGGTTACTTTACATAATGTTGTCTTTGTAAATGCTGAGCTTCAGTCTCATCTCTTACATATTCTGTTGTCTCTAATGATATATGCAGTCTATGAAGAACCACCCAAACAAAGTGTGCAGACGTTTAAGTATATAAGATGAGCTGCAACTTGTCCAGTAATACCTGCATGCATGTATACAAACTACATGTATGTGGAAGCCTGCTGTAGCTACACAGCTTTCCAAAGTTAGCCAGCAAATGCAGCTTTGTGCTAGTATCACCAGCCTTTACTGTGAAAGGCTGCACTTACTTAAGCAGAGCAGAGATGGCAGGGGGTAGGGAAGAGAGACAAACAGAGCATAGACAACTGGTAATGGGAGAGAATGTGGGGATAACTAGCAGTGGATGGATGTGAAATAATAGGGCCGGTACAGAGATGATGGTGGGTGTAGGGTTACAACACTACTGCACCACCAAACCAGCCTGGAGATTTTCAGTGAAAGCTCGGCTTAGGGGTGTATCATTAGGCAGACCCCCAATTCTGAGGGGGTGGTATCTGGACACTCGATGTCTGGAATCCACCAGTTCAGCATGTTTTGTACCCACTGCAGGAGGCATTCATATGGGCCCCACTGCCTCTCCAAAACCTTCTGAACACTAAACTCTACCACAGCCTGCAGCTGGGGCTCATCCTACTGATAGTGAATACTGTGACTCGGACTGCTGACAGGAGAGAGTAGCCACCCATTCTTCCCAACCCCAGATGCGCAGATAATGAGGAATCTCACCCTTGCTGGAGTAGTGCATTGCAGTTGAGCTGCCCCAGGCTGTTTAGGATTTGCAGAGGAAGACAAAATTGGAAGAAAACAGTCAGTAACATAATTAAATTAATTGAATATTGCAGATTAACAAAGAACTTACTGCATAAAAGGAAAAACATGTAGATGGTTGGGTGACCAACCAATCCATCCTCCCATGATATGCAGCAGTTCATCCTGTTTTCTTCCCATGGGGCAAAGCAAAATGGAAAGAGAAAGGGCATTGTTAGCATTGCACAGGTATTGATACTTAGTGTAAAGAATATCTTTATGATAAACTGATATGTATGTGGACTCCCTGCTGAAATCTTGGCACTAGTAATACCGAATGCCAACACAGTAAAAAAAAAAAAATGTAGAAGAGCAAATGTCAAACAGGTCCCATTGGGCCTAAATGTTTTTAAATTTCTGAATGGTATAGTGATGCCCATGCCCTGGCCCAGCAATCAAGGAGCCTCAATCCTCACCACTAACACCAGAGAGGGTGTCTCCTATATGAGGAAAGGATAACAAATACACACAGTAAAGTGCATTTTCCCTTAAGAGCACACCGAGATCACAGTCAGTCCGGGGCTGGTCACTCCCTTGCTCCCCAGGTCCCCAATAAGACTCCCCACTGGCACAGCTATAGGGTCTAGATCTCAGCCTAGTGGGCAAGCTGAAATCTCCAGCACCTTCTCTGTCAAACCAGTGCTTCATTTCCCTGCCCAAGTAGCTGACACACACACACACACACACACACACACACACACACACACACACACACACACACTTTGAGATGAGAGTTTACACAACCACACAGACACTTCTGGGGAAGGTTGGCACAGGTTTTCCAACCATGCCCCTTTTACCCAGACTATATGGTACTACCAGCTGCTACCACCCACTAATAATTATCAGCTACTCAAAGGCCCTTAAAAGGGTGTCCAATTATTACTGTGCAATATTATTATCCATTTGGTAGATGTGGCTAAACAGTCTCAATGCTTATTAGAGTGACCTGGTGCAGGATCCTTATATACATGCAATGTACTCTTAGAGCTGAACTTATCTCTACACAAAACCAGCCACAGTTAAAAGGTTTTAAAATATTTAATAATAAATAATTAAAACCACAAGACAATACTTTCTATTACACAGTCAGTGCTAGTCAAGAGAGTTCAGAGATCACACAGAAATACTTAAAATAAATCAGTAGTACAGTTCTGACATCACAGAAAAACACCTAGTCTAAACTTTCTAATTTCTAGCTCTCTAAAAGGAAACACAAGTCTAAGATAACTTACATAAGACAGCAAGCAGAGTGCTGATGAGTTAAATATCAAGACAAAAATGCTTAATAATCTCTGGTTCTCACTGTTTAAATTGAAACTGCAGTTCTTCTAAAACATTACATAATTTCACACTTTCCTGGTGTTCCCAGGCTGACAGAAACTGCATTTACATTCTTTTCCACTTAGAGCAGTAAAGGACATTCCACATGTAAATTCTGGTCATTAACTTTATCCTTAAAACAATAGGCAGGAAGCCTTCATCTAGCCAGACTGGAGCCAAATTGTAAACATCAAAGGCAGTCATGAAATAATTTTAATTTCAAAGGACCAGCAAGAAATGCTTGACTTAGCTTTCTTTACAGCAGATGTTGATGTTGCCACATTGTTTTAAGTTCAACATTTCACAGTGTTTGCAAGTGATAGAAATATGTACCAAATTCTGTTTGACTAGGCTGGCAGCCGTCACCCATCTCTACCACTCTTCACATCCCCCCCTGAGAACTCAAGCTAGTTTTTCAAGTGACCCTTGAGAAACGCTGCTGAGTATACCTACCCCATTCCCTGTCTTGAGAGCCCATCTGCATTGGCATTGTTACTCTCACTGCAGTGCTGCACTGACATATCATATGCTTGCAAACCCAGGCTCCATCTTAGCAACTTGGCATTTTGCTGGCTGTCTCTGTTTAACCATGTTAGGGGGTTGTGATCTGTCATAACAGTGAATTTCCTTCCATACAGATAAGGCTGAAGTTTCTGCAATGCTCACACTAGCATTCCTCTCTGGTTTAGACCCTACAACTGAGATAAACCACTGGGTGCTTTTCCCCTTCTGAAGAAATCTGGCTAAGTACAGCCTCCACCCCATGGTTTGAAGCATCCACCTGCACAACAAATTCTTTGCTGTAATCTGGACTGGCTAACACAGGGGGTCCTCCCAAAGCTTCTTTAAGCTTCTGGAATGCCTGCTCACATGCTGGGGTCCACACTACTTTATCTGGCCTGTTCTTCCTTGTCAGGTCTGTGAGGGAGCACATGGATAGTCTCTGATGCTTTGTGCTGTGCCACCAACCTGGAGGTGTGGGTATCCTTGACGAATATTGATACTCCCCCGCCTTTTGTGGTTCGGTCCAAGTTTTGGGGCCGAAAAGCATGGTATAAGGTATAACCTGGTAGTGCTGGGGTACTCTCGGGAGCCTTGAACCAGGTTTCTGTTACTGCACAGATATTGATGTTGTCCATGCTAAGGAGAGTTTCGAGTGTGTGAATCTTGAGGTTTAGACTTCTGGCGTTGAGTAGCATTACTCTTAGTTTCTTATCCCTTGTGATACCTATGGAGGTGGGTTTGTCTTTTGAGCCTTGCCTAAAAAAGGCACTATGGGGGTAGCAAGAGCCTTTGCCAATATCCGAAAGCCCTGGGGTGACAGGTACAAGCTGTCCCTAGCGAAGCATCGTGGCTTGTCGAGCATGTCATCCCAGGCTGACAGGCATTGGATCCCCTTTGAATAACACCAATACTTAAGCCAATTATTGAAACTGATCATCTTGTCTTCATATTGTTGCATCATTCTTGGTGAGGGTAAGATGCTACTCAAGGTCAGGGTCATACCGGCCTGGGCTACATGCTCAGAGATCTCCTCTATGTCTCTTTTCATGTAGTCCAGGGAGGTACATCTCAGGTCATTCACACCAGCATGGACAATGACTGAGTCATATTTGTACTTGCCTTTGGCTTTCCCACTTACTGGCTCAGTCACCTTTGATTCCCCACCTTGCCTCAGTGGACACCTGTATGCCACATGGCCCCATTGGTTGCATTCAAAACATTTTAACCTTAGCTCCTGGACGTGTACTTGGACTAGTAGTTTCCCCTGCTACTGGCAGATTCTGTTGTGGCGGTCTGTCCTGCCCAGCATGAGTTCCTTTAGACCCCTGAACAGTACTGGGTGTCCCCTTCCTGTGCAGGGCTGTCCTGCTTGCCAGGTATAGATCTCCCTTTTTCCCCAAGTCATCTGAATTAGCACATTGTCTATCAGCTAACCAGATCCTCATGTCCTCAAGCAAAGTGCTAAGGACTTGTTCCCTCACCAAAAGGTCTGCCAGCCCTTCAAAAGTGGTGACCTGACATCCACTCACCCACCTACAGAAATAAGTGCTCAATTCAGCAACATATTCACACACACATTCATCTGCCTTGTGTCTATGCTCACGAAATGTTTTCCTATATGTTTTAGGTGTTAGCTTAAACAGTTCTAAAAGACATTTCTTTACAGCAGTATAATCAAAACATGCAGCGTCAGACATTTTAGCTAATGCACTTACAGCTTTACCATGGAGTAAGGGGGTCAAGAACCGTACCCAGAGTCCATGGTCAACTTCATACTGTTTACATATTCACTCAAACATGTGAATGAAACTATCAAAATTATCCCCCTCTTTAAACTGTGGAAGAAATTTACTGACCTTTTGTGCTTGTGGGGTCCAGTTACTCCCTTCCCCATTACCTCCATGACTCTGGCGAAGAGTCAGCATCTCCTTCTCATGCTGCCTGTGCTTCTCTTGTTCCTCAGCTTGCAGATGTAACAGTTTCTCATTATCCTCCGCCTGCAAACTTCGCAGTCTCTCATTTACTTCTTATTCCACATGTCTGGCCTCCAACTCAAGTCTCTCTAGTTCCAGCTGGACTTTTAAGTCCACTGCAGAAAGGTTGAGCTGTCCATTCTCCAAGGGAATTATATCTCCACTGCCAGTCTGATTGTCCTCCTGGTTGCTGTTTTCTGATGCAGCTGTAACCAAGGCTGCAATCAGGTCTGCCTTAGTCAGGTTTCCATGCACCAGTCTCCTAGCCTGGCACATCTCCGCCAGCTGGCCCTTGTCAGCTTTCCATCCTCCTCCTCTGCTGACATGCTGCCTGCTCACCCTGACTAACTGAACAAACAAAAGAAATATAACATTTGTGATCTGAACTCTGAGTATTCACTGTGTGGCTGTTTTAAAGTACAAAACACCTTCAAAGCTCACTGTACACAAGATACAGGATTCACTCTACCCACACCACTACAAGCCATTTAGTATTTGCCAACTAATTAATATGTGATGTGGATACCCCACCACTGCCAAACACAAATGCGATGCCTGTGCCCTGGCCCAGCAGTCAAGGAGCCTCAGTCCTCACCACTAACACCAGAGAGAGCATCTCATATATGAGGAAAGGATAACAAATACACACAGTAAAGTGCAATTTCCCTTAAGAGCACACAGAGATCACAGTCAGTCCGGGGCTGGTCGCTCCCTTGCTCCCCAGGTCCCCAATAAGACTCTCCACTGGCACAGCTGTAGGGTCTAGATCTCAGCCTAGTGGACAAGCTAAATTCTCCAGCACCCTGTCTGTCCAACCAGGGCTTCATGTCCTTGCCCAAGTAGCTGACACACACACACACACACACACACACACACACACACACACACACACACACACACACACACACACACACACACACTTTGAGATAAGAGTTTGCACAACCACACAGACACTTCTGGGGAAGGCTGGCACAGGTTTTCCAGTCACACCCCTTTTACCCAGACTATATGGTAGTACCAGCTGCCACCACCCACTAATAATTATCAGCTACTCAAAGGCCCTTAAAAGGGTTCCAGTTATTACTGTGCAATATTATTATCCATTTGGTAGATGTGGCTAAACAATCTCAAGGCTTATTAGAGAGACCTGATACAGGATCCTTGTATACATGCAATGCACTCTTAGAGCTTAACTTATCTCTACAGAAAACTAGCCACAGTTAAAAGGTTTTAAAATATTTAATAATAAATAATTAAAACCACAAGACAATACTTTCTACTACACAGTCAGTGCTAGTCAAGAGAGTTCAGAGATCACACAGAAATACTTAAAATAAGTCAGTAGTACAGTTCTGACATCACAGAAAGACAGTCTAAACTTTCTAATTTCTAGCTCTCTAAAAGAAAACACAAGTCTAAGATAACTTACATAAGACAACAGGCAGAGTGCTGATGAGTTGGGTATCAAGACAAAAATGCTTAATAATCTCTGGTTCTCACTGTTTAAATTGAAACTGCAGTTCTGCTAAAACATTACATCATTTCACACTTTCCTGGTGTTCCCAGGCTGACAGAAACTGCATTTACATTATTTTACACTTAGAGCAATAAAGGACATTCCATATGTAAATTCTGGTCATTAACTTTAGCCTTGAAAGAATAGGCAGGACGCCTTCATCTAGCCATACTGGAGCCAAGTTGTGAACATCAAAGGCAGTCATGAAATAATTTTAATTTCAAAGGACCAACAAGAAATGCTTGACTTAGCTTTTTTTACAGCAGATGGCAATGTTGCCACATTTTTTTTAAATTCAACATTTCACAGTATTTGCAAATGATAGAATTATATACCAAATTCTATTTGACTAGGCTGGCAGCCTTCACCCATCTCTACCAGTCTTCACAGGTGTTTCTCAGGGTGAGAAACTGTATAATAACTTGGTTCACTTGTTTATCACCACAGGAGTTGAAATAATGAAATTACTTATCGTTGATTTTTCAAATAAAATTAAGGCACTCGAAGCAGACATTGTTAAAATTAAACGAGACTGTTATCAACGATATTCAGTTTGCACAACACAGCGGAGTGTATTATGAGATCAGTGCCAAAATCAGTAGACTTGTTTCCACAATAATCAGCAGGAAACAGAAGAAGCTGGTTAGAGATGCAGAAGTGTACCATTTAGGCATGGTGTATGTTCTAAATAAAAATAGAAGAAAGCCTGATTCACATAAAATCAATTGTCAGGCAACTGTGACTACTATCAAAGGCACAATGGGCAATGTAGCTTCAGCTAAAATAAATAATACTGACAGCGAACTAAATCAGCCTAACAACTACAAATTGCTTCCAGTTTTATCCCTTGCCCCCTTTTCCCTGAACCCATTTCCAAACAAAAGGACTCCACTGTGATAAAACAAAGAGGGAAGGGGGAGATGAAGGGAGAAGAGATGAAACTGAACAAACACAATAACATAGTCAACCTAAACAAGTTTTCATTAAATGAAAATCGCATTTCTGTACTCAATAAAGGTTTTACCTATGTTCTGGTACAAACAGCTAGTTTGACTAAGGTCATTATAGACTTGAAATTGTTCACACAGAAATTGAACCTCAAGTACCTCCTTAGGGACATTCCTCATTTTAATGAAAATAAAAAAAAAATGTTTCACAAGGAGCTCTTACAACCCCACTTTCCATCAGACATTACAGTTTTTTATGATACCTGTGAAAGTGAATAGAAGAAAAGCACTGGCAAAAAAACTAAACATCATAAGCTGTCACAACTAGAAATAACTTTCTTGAAAGAATTAAGTGAAAATAAAGACACTCTTATCATGAAGGCAGATAAAATTAGCACTATAGTTGTAATGGATACATCTGCCTGTAATGAATCTGTTAATCAGTTGTTATCCAATGATTTGTGTTATGAGGTAGTACTGACAGACACTATCAAGAAGTCTTTTTATGCTATTGTTGGTCGCCTTTTTGACCTATTATGTCAAGACCAGATCAGTCAAGAAACTTATAGTTATTTAAACTTGGATCAACCGATACTGGTCTGTTTATTTGGTATACCAGAGATGTGCATGGACCATAACAACCCACCATTCAGACCACTTTTGATGGCCTATTTTTTGATGGCCTATTTTTACAAGATGAAGCCATTTTAATATTTCTTGATTATATGTTGAATACAATAGTACTAAGGTCACAGTTTTACCTAATGGATTCTTGGCATCTGTTAGAAATTCTAGGCCAGTTACACAACCTTAATGACCAGTCCTTTGTATCCATAGATGTAGTGTTTTTGTATACCTACATCTGTCAACAGACTGGTATTGATTTAGTAAGAGAATATCTACGTGTTCTAACCTTGAGAACGCTGTAATCAATACTTTTATGTGAGTTGTTGAACATTGTTCTCAATAATAATTTTTGTTGAATTTCAAGGCAAGTTCTACAGACAGAAAAGTGGAGTTGCTATGGGGGCCAGAGTGGCCCCTGTGTTTGCAAATTTAGTCATGGCTGCTTGGGAACATACACAGATTGCTACTCATGCATTTTATAAAAAAAATGTTGTTCTATAAGCGGTTTATTGACAATTTGTTTTAAATTTGGAATGGTACTATCGATGAATTTCACATTTTTCTTGAACACTTGAATTCATATTCAGACTTTTTGAAGTTCAACATTAGTGGCATGGGCAGAAATATAAATTATTTGGATATCCATTTAGTCATTGATGAGCTCACAGGAGAAATTCAAAGTAGCATTCGTACAAAGAACAGCTTTGTCAACAGTTACTTGCATCATACCAGCCTGCACCCATTCCACATGAAGAGGGGAGTAATGAAAGGGCAGTTCATAAGGTTAAGCAGGCTAACCAGTGAAGATTTAACATTTGCGTCTGAAAGTGTATGTCTAGAAACTATGTTCATCCAAAGAGGATATCCCAAAAATCTTTTAAGATGCCATTTTCAATGAAGTTATGGACCTAAGGAAAGGTAAGGCCAAACCTATTTTGAGAAGTTCTAACACTTATTCTGGCCCAGAATTTGAGCATACCCATTGCCAGTCTGAAGGAACAATTCAGTGGAGCCTTTCCTGTGCCCATTTCCACAGACATGACAGCCATTCAAGACGCAATTCAACAAAACTGGAAAATTATACAGGGTAACCAAGAAATGGTTAACATTTTGGGAAACGGTCCCTTATTTATTTATAAAAACATGTTAACATGAAAAATATGTTTGAAAGAGTTGAACAGGACTCTGTAGGAAGTGCAGCAACCTACAGGACATTTGACATTTAAATGCAGACGTAAACAGTGCAGATACATTAGCAATTGCTCCAGTTTTTTTGTACATGGTTTGGAATCCGCGGTGGGTGCAGCGGTAGCGTTGTTGCCTCACAGCAAGAGGTTCTCCCATTCAATTCTCAGCTAGTGTGCAGGAAGTGCCTTCTGTGTGGAGTCTGCATGTCCTCCCTGCGGGTCGAGTGGCATTCCGAAAGACATGTGTGAATGGGCATACCTTCGTTGAAGGTTGGGCGTCGAGCTGGCAACTCGGCACCGTGAAAATCTACTGCCAATCATTAGCGGACCGGAGTTCCACTGTGGTGACCCCTAACCGGGAAAAGCCGAAAGACAACAACAACATTTTTGTACATGGGTTGGATAAAACTATCACTGCTTTAAATAGGTATGACTGTGATTTGTGTGGAATAGTATATTTAGCTAGCTGCGAAACGTGCTTGCTTTTACATAGGTAAAACTGTTAGAAAGCTTTCCAGATGCATTTATGAGCACACATTGGTTATTTTCAAAAAGGATAAGAACAGTGTGTTAGCGAAACATTCCATATCTTGTATAGATTTTAGAAAGTTTAACTTTTTTGTTCTCGATATGGTAGACTCCAATGATTTCAAAGGTAATGTCAATGTCTTGCTTCAAATGTTGAGGTGGAATGGCAAATTAGACTAGCAGCAGGCCAAAAAACAGTACTAAATGACCACATTAATTTGAAGCGCTTTCTACTAGCACAGAGATTGTAAATAATGTAGTACATTTTTAGGAATCGTCAAGACTCTTATTTTAAAAATAGTTTTCATATGTATAGAAGTTGTCACAAGACTGTAGAATAGTTGTTTAACATTTCAAATATATTTAAATTAAATATATTTAATTTTAAACAGGATATTTATAACTTTAAATTAGTTTTCCTTTACTGCTTATGTCACTTTGATTTGTTACCATTATCACATGGTTTTTAGTGGGTCTTTTAAATAACTTTACTTTAGATTACACTGTATTTCTGAAGAAGTTCTAGCTTAATAAATAGAACCAAAGCGCTAAAAAAATATTAACATGTTTCCTAGGCAGCCGTCCTTTTGTTTTCAGTGTTTTAAATATTAAACATTGTTCTTCTCTTTTAAAAATGTTTTTTTTTTTTTTTTGCAGGGGGTGCAAGCCCCCTGCAACCCCCAATGTGGGAAAGCAACCTCCTAACAATCCAGACTTATATATACCAACTCTGAGATCATCTTACCTTGGAGAAAAGGAAGTATTCTGAGAAATGGCCATGTCAGACTTAGTATATGCAAGTCCATTTATTTGACCATTCAGTGTCCATATTGCAGGAATTGCTGAAACTTGTCCCAACATTTCAAATAATTACCATGTTAATGTCTTC
Source organism: Protopterus annectens (assembly GCF_019279795.1). Taxonomy (NCBI): domain Eukaryota; kingdom Metazoa; phylum Chordata; order Ceratodontiformes; family Protopteridae; genus Protopterus; species Protopterus annectens. Next base: position 1,551,193,463 of record NC_056737.1, on the reverse strand, counting down.
TGTTAGGTGGTATTGGCTGTTTCTTGAATCATAATCCATCAGACTATGTTGACAGACTGGTGATGCCCATGTATGACTTAAGGTCTTTCTTTGGCATGTGTGATTCTCATCAGTTAACTCTCTGCCTTGGGTCAACACTGTTTTTACAAATGACAGAAAATGCTATGATATTTGTTAAACTGCACTGTGCTGTGTGCATTTACAGTCCAAGGGGTGCAATACTGGAAAGTGGTTACTGTTGACCAATTTTTTTGATGCAAAAAAGGGAAAAAATATATAAAATCTTACCATAAAGCAGTATACTTCCCACGAACTGTATGCTGTTTGCCACTGCATTACACAGTGGCAATTCAGGCAAATAGTCGAAGCTGTAGTAGTGCCAAGCTGGCAGTATGATAGCACCAGTATGGAAAGATGCCAATCTTACATCTACTGTAATGAAAGCCAAGTGAAAGATAACTTACTGAATTACTCTGGGCTCTGCTTGTGAACGTCTGCTACCTGCTCAGCAAGCTGGTGAGGTTGTTATTGCTGCATGTCATCAGAGCAAAGACAATACTGCTTCCAGCTTCTTGGGATTCCAGTTTCTGTGGACTGGTACTGCACTACTTCTGTCCATGTTTCAGTTTCTTTAAATGGACCGCCCTAGCCATCATGCAGCCTCTGTCTGAAGAAGATGCCTTAGCTGAAGATAAATATTTTTGTTTCCTTAGACCACCAGCATGTTGCTTTGTCTTGAGCTTTCACTGAAGCCTTCTCTTCCAACCAGAGTCATGAAGCAAAATGGTGGCTATTCTTTGAAAGTGAGACTGCTTGGGTACGTACCACACCTAATGCAGAGAGCACCCCAGCAGTGCAAGATTTTAGTGCTTTCCACACTTTCAGACCAGTAGCTGCATGTAAAAGGGCTAAAGGAGGAGGTGTCTCAGAATACATTAATAACAAGTATACCTCTAGGGTGATCAAACATGACACCACACTGGAGTTTCCTCTACATGCCGATCGCCATAGACAAAATCGCATACTATATCATAGCCAGCTGTAGCTAACTCTCCATGTCCCAAGAATCTCACAGTGCATACTTGGACATACTGGAGACATTTACCATCCAGCCTAACACACTACTTATGGGAGACTCTCTACAGATTGGAAATTCTACATAGCCTAAAATCTACAGGAGCAGAGATTCCTGGACTTCATAAATACAAACACCCTTGACCAAATAGTGAATACACCCACTAGAGGCTCCAACATTCTGGGCCTTGTGTTTCCAAATATAGGAGTACACTACACCCCCTCAATGTCTCATCCTCTGTTGTAACATCTGACCATAAAGCTGTCACCTTCAAAATCAACTCCATAATCTCATTAAAACCAGTAACAGTTAGGGACTATTCCAATGTTAAAATAAACTTTTATTAAGTGATGAATTGCCAAAATTCAATGCCCCTCCATAACCGGAGAACAGAGGAACCCGTGAACTGCTCTCAGAAACACTGTATATACCATGTCAGTGGCTGCATAGAGACAGCTGTTCTTACCAAAAGTAAGCCCAGGACTAGTCCTAGAAACAAACCACACTGGTGGCATCCAAATTAAACAGGATATACAACAAAAGAAAAATATTATGGCAAACATCGGAAAGGGTAATTCCCCTAAAGATAGAAACTCTCTTATCAAAGTAAATAGACAACTAAGAGGGCTAATTAGGTTAAGCAAAGCCAACTATGAGGAAAATATAACATCCCAATTGAAAGATAACCATAAGGCCTTCTACAGCTGTCAGAAACCTCATGGGCAGCATACAGCAATGTGCTGAACTGGTGGTTAATGGTGCCACATTCACTGAACCTGGTGATATAGAAAACCTGTTAGTGGACAAATGCACGTCCAACTTTATCCCCAACCACCCTTCAAAAATACCCTCAAACATAAGCCCTCCAGCTATAACTAGGGAACATGTACTGGCTGCACTCACTAAAGCCATGAACACTGCCTCATTGTGTCCCAGTAACGTCCCAGGATGCCTAGATGAATAGTCTAAAATAAGAATTATCAGGACCCCTGGAGTTTTTATTTAACTATAGTCTTAAAACAGGCTTTGTGTCACATGAATGGAGGACTGTAATAGTCATCCCCCTTCATAAAGGAGGACCTTCAACAGATCCTGTAAGCTACAGACTCATTAGTCTGACTGATCTTATTTTCAAAGTCATGGAAAGATCATGGAAAGAATTATCCTGGAAATTATCAAAAAGGACATAGGAGACCTTCAGACACTGGATACATTCCAGTTTGGCTTTGTCAAAGGAAATGCCTGATTACGAACTCTGCTGGACTTCTTTGAAAAGGTTACTATGGCAATGGATGAGGGGAAAGTGGTGCATACTGCCTACCTAGATCTGGCTAAAGCATTTGATCCAATACCCCACTTGGTCATTGTCAACAAACTTATGGAACTAGGTATAAACTCCTTTATAACAAGCTGGATACTAGCTGGCTCACTGATAAGACCCAGCAGGTTAGAATCGATGAGCCTACCTCCACAAAGAGGCTGTTCACCAGTGGAGCCTCCCAGGGCTCTGTGCTGGGCCCATTCATCTTTGGCATCTACTTTTCAGATGTCAAAGCCAATGTCAAAGGCCTTTGGCTGACCATGTTCATAGATTACTGCAAACTGGGAGCAGTCACTGAATCCCCCCAAGATGAGAACATCCTTCATGAAAAACTAATACAGACAAATGCTTGGCGCCAAAGCCATGGCTTAAAACTCAATAGCAAGAAATGCATTAGAGTTACATTTATCACCCTTCGTAACTACTTCATCAGTAGAACACCCTTAAAAGTTGATTCACTAGTCAGGGATCTAGACACTCATTTAGACAGTAACTTAACCTGTGACAAGCATGTATCCATGGTAGTAAGAAAATCCTTCTTGTGTTGCCCAGCTTATAAACAAAGGCATGATATCTAGGTCCAGAGAGGTCATTATATCACTGTACTTGGCCCTCATCAGACTCATCATAAAGTACAATGCCTCCTTCAGTAAGTACCTGACCAAACACATGTAGCAACTGGAATGTCTACAAAGGTTCCGTACAAAAAGAATACAGAAACTAAACACAAATGTCCTACACTAATCCCCTCAAAGTCCTATCTCTTTACTCAATATCACACAAACTTCTGACATGTGATCTTTGCCTGGCAAAAAGGGCATCCCCGGGCCCTGTTTTGATGAAGCTTTTGCACATCCGCAAAACAAATGGCATCGAAACTGCTAGATTAAAATACCTGCATTTTGCTTGCGACATAGTAGGACATGTTGGAGAGACAGATATGTTTCACAGAGATTTCCCATCCTCTGGCACAGGCTGCCCATCCATGTGAAGCAAATTTCCTCCCTATCCTTTTTAAGAGCAACTTGTTCCAAATAATGAATAGATGGATAATCAGAAATTCACCCCTGGTCTGGCTCCTATGTCTCTGATAGACAGATGTAGTCATTAAATCACCACCTATATAAATCAAATTTGTGGGTCACATTTGAGTTGCATGGCTAGGCTTATAACGGTCCTAGTGGTAGCTAGCCTAGTATGCACTTGTGAACCTATGTAACTGTAAGCATCTCATATAGCTGCAGAGTTGTGCTTTGCAGTGCATTGAGAGGCAGTGCACGTGCATGATTCAGACAGATGTGTATGCATTTGCCAGTCAACACTCATTCATGCACATACAAACATCCTTACAATGACGGGAACTTACGCAAGTCTGAATGCCTTTCATAGAGCAGTGTCCCTAAAAGCCTTATTTAAATAAAAACTTTTTAAACTTACCAAACTATGTTGAAATGTCATGTGCATTGCCGTTTTGCATGCCATTGTTTACCATGTTTTAGCAGAGATTGACAGAAAGGAAAAATAAAAGCAAAAATATATAAAACAAAGTTAAAAGTTTGAAAGAGTAAACATACTCTGAGCATTTCCTTACAGTAAGGCTAGGACAGGAAGTGCTTTTTTTCAGTACTGGTAAGACAAAATGCTATTGCTTCTACTCGGGACTGTCATTTAGTCAGCAACTTCTATGCTAACATATTGGAAGTTCTCTTTCTACTGTATGGTAAAGTAAGCTTTCTCTCATGTTTGTCAGTTCTCCTAGCAGCTGGCAATAGCAATGCTTAGGTTCATTGTGTACAGACGTTATTAAATATAATGAAACACAACATCAAGCATCTTTCAGGCCACACACTCAACTGCCTCCCCCTATCAACCACGTGATGTGCAGCAGTAAAACCCAGACATGTCATGCAGTTGTTAAGGTAGTGCAATGTACTGCTCAGTGTACACAGTAAAATACGCACACACTTACACATATGTACACACATTCACCAAAATACTCCAGTGATCAAAGCTGGACAGAGTCGCATGGCAGTGTTAGATACAAGTCAGACAGATTGTGGATCACCTTTTGTCTAAGTTGGAATAAGGCCATCTCACAGCTCTTAATACCCACTGTTGGAATACTAGGGATAGCATGTTACAGCAGCAGGGAACAAAACACAGGAGGGATAATTTCACTCCTAAGGAGAATCATATCCTCATGGATGCAAGAAAACCTATGGAAAATGCCTAGATTGAAAAGAGGGTCCTCAACAGGTAAAGTGTGCTAGCATATGGAACAAGTGCTGGCAGATGTAAATGCCACTGGAAGAAGAAATCATACATTGGCAGTGTTGGAAGAGAGCTAAGGTAATGATGCCCCATACCAGGAGTAAAGCATGACAGAATGCATTTGCTTTTAACACCACTGGTGGTGGGGTCCTTGCACTGTGAAAAGCCTAACATCCAATAAGGAGTATTTGATATAATTTTGTAGTAATAACTGCAATGGTGAGAATTATGGAATGAGTACTATTCAAGATGGTGTAGTTAATGGCAGTGTGGTATACCCACACAGTGTTCACACAGCTGTTTGAGACAATCAGTATTATTTGGCAGTTTGGACATTGCAACAGTTATTTTTGGTAGAATATATAGTACATGCCAGGTCCAATACTGCATAGTACATGCCAGGTTCGATATCCCTCAGTCAGGTACTTCAGGACTGATAGTGCAATCAGTAACATCACATGCTATGCATGTGTTTCCTTCTTTTTCACCCCTACTAATAAATGTACAGGGAGTTATTGCAAAGTGACTAATGAGGCATGCTGTTGTAAAATACTTGTCATTTATTCACAGGTGTAGCAACAATTGAAACTTAAATAGCAGAGTATAATGCATCCCAGCAGGCTGATGTTGTAGGCCATATGACGGTCCATGATGATGCCATTACCGTCATAGTCAAGATACAGCCTGAAGACAGTGGCACACCACTGTAAAAATGTACTGGCAGAGCCCCCACACACACACAAAAGGTTAATGACTCCAGAATGGGTGAGGCAGATTTGTATGTAGAAGTCCACCATGGGCACATGCCTTTACCAGAAGGGGTTGAATCCCCTTGAAATTCCACCTTTCTGTCTGATGCAAATGTGGACCCTCTGGAAGAGGACAGAGCACTATTAAAGTCTGGAATATCCACCATGAAGCCTTTATCCACAGGGTTGCAAGATGAAGGTATCAATCACATATGGCTCCCATGATGTGTAAGGCATTGTTTGTACAGCAACAGATGTGTTGGGACATTCTTCAGGCACAAACTACTGCTACTGAGAAGCAGGTAGAGATGACAAGAGTGTTGCAAGGAAAATGTGAGGATGTTTACCACTATATGGAAATGGTGGAGGTAAGAGATAGTGCCATGATGATCCTCCTAAGTAACATAGTTATTCACACAGCATCAGCCTGCATCCACAGAAATTGTGTGTTCTTGCAAGACACACATGACCAACACAGGCGAGTGAGGTAGAGGTCAGGTCCACATGTGTAGAGGACATGTCAAGCATGTAGCACAAGTGGCCCTAGTAAGTCCAGCATCCATTGATACGGATCTCCCCATGAGTCAGCAAGCTAGACATTGTGCACTTCAACATCCCATGGCGGGATCTCACAGTCAAGGTCATGGTCTGAGAGCACTGGCCAGTCACTGTCAAGGACCTCTGCAGTGTCAGGTAGATCACACTACCATAATAATTCAGTATCAGGATCTCATGGCAGCACTCATTCCCATTTCAGTGGATCATCCCCAGTGCTATAAATTTTTGATATATACATTTTTATTGAATTCATCATATTTAAATGACATAGGCACACATACCGTTATAGAAAAGAAAACAAACCATTGCACACATTTTTCTTAGCATCATGCATTTATATATTTGATTTCTTTTTTTAACAGTTACATTCACTCCAACATTAAATAAATTGCTCAAATCCTGCCTTTCCCTTCAATTTCACTCCTCCTCATAAACATTCTCTTGCATGTATTTTTCCCACAAATTTCTCTTTTCTAAACACCCTATCTCCAGTGCTTTTATCTCTTTTATAACTGTCAGAAGAAAAAATTCAAGCGAGTCACATCTGCCTCAGGTGATGAAAATTTCCTTTATTAACTGCTAACCAGATTACAGCAACATGTTGGCCAAGATGATCTCAATCTGATCAGTTTGTTTACTGGCATCAACTTTTATACTTTCCTGTTACCAGCCAAAATAGCTTTTGTTACATTTCTAACAGTTGACAGTTGGCTATGAAAAACATCTAGGATATCACAAATTACCTCAGAAAAGAATGTTTTACCTCAAAACCACAGCTAGTGTAGAATGTTTACCTCAAAACCACAGTTAGTACAGAATGTTCAAAAAGGTACAGAATACTTAGTTCAACAGTGGTAGCTGGAAGTTTCCAGGACACACAGCTTGCCTCAGTAAATTAACTCTTACTCAGCCGTGCGTCCTTTTACCAAGCTTTCATTTAACTGCAGTTAGCTTTCTTTATTCAGAAGTATAGAAAACAGATGTTATTCAATTTCATAAGCAAACTGCATCTATTATAGATAAAGCCCATCTTTAATAAACATGGTTCAATGACCTTTTCTTACCAACACTTCAGCAAATAGCATATTCATTTTGCTAGATGGGAGAAAGAGACAAATAACAGTATGTTTTAAAACTTTTTCTCTTAACATTTCCCCCATCAAAACGCTTTTATTTGTCTTTTTATTTCAGCAATATATGGTAAAAACTAAGTTTTTGTTTGCATACATTACTTCATTTGCAAGACAAACTTTTAAACTTCAAAACATTTGCAAAAGTCACATTTCAATGTATTCACTTTCACCAGTCTGTTGCAACTGCTGGTACATCATTTTCGTAACAGCAGTATCAACCAGTCTTTGTAGAAGACCTCTGATACAGGGTGTACAACAGCAACCACATACCACCACTATAGCCACAGTGACTCTGACGGACACCAGGAAACTGCTGATGAGATGACTCCATTTTCCAAACCACGCTTGTAGAAAGTCTGTGAAGGGATTATTTACCCCAGAGTTCTCTGCCAATTCTTCGGATAACATCTCCAAACCTTTCAAAGCTTGAGTGATGCTCCCATCAGGGGTAGTGCTATTCGCAATATATGTACAACAGAAAGTCCCAAACATTCTGCAAACTCCTCCTTCTTTGACCAGGAGCATATCCAACGCAATTCGATTCTGCCATGCCACCTGCGAAGTGGCCTCCAGTTGTTCAGCAATACCTTTTAATGCATCTTTGGTATAGTTCACAAAACGCTGCTGGTTATAGTAAATGTAGTTGATCCAGTCCACATTCTTATTGGGTTGAATCCAGACAAAGATGGATGCAAAACCAGCCGCTATTTGGTTTATTGCTTTGTATTCATCAGGCACACCTCTTGGTACGCCAATGCTATCGACGTAGACACTGCTATCGAAGGATTGCTTCAGTGCCTCTCTTTTTCTCTTATTCAACCACCTCGGCTTTATTTCAGGTTCTCTTATGAACTTGCTTGCTGGAACTGGGAAAATGTAGAATGGCAGAATTAACTTTGCAAGTGCACAAGTTCCCTTCCAGGGAATTGTAAGCCTTGATCTGAGTTTGTTGTCTCCACATAACCACCATACGTCTGCCAAACTATGAGTTTGGTTCTCCAGAAATGGATTTTCATTGCCATTCACAGTAACATTGCAATAATTCTGTCCCATATTGCCATAATTCTTTCCTGTGCCATCTCTGGAAATGCACATATACGAACCTGGATAAGAGATTGCTGTAGGCGGTTTCTCAACTTTGCTTATGACTGGAAAATGCTGGGTTTCATCTTTGCATTTATCTTCGGTTTTGTTGAAGAATAACTTTAACAGACACGTCAGATTACCTTCAGCTTGCATCAATGGGACTGTCGCTAGTTGCTGTTTACCTTCAGCACAAGAAACACAGTTCTCATGATGTGCCTCTCGGGTACTATATCTAACCCAAGATAACCATTCATTATGGTGTATGAATCCCATCTCGAGTAACAACTGTTCTTCCTCTGTGAAGGCAAAATCTGCTTTACTTGTAGCATTTTTAAGGCTTTTCACTTTAAGTTGGAAAGTCCCCAAAGGATCAGTTCCAATTGGAAGAGACACTCCGATTCCATAAACTCCTGAATCACTTTCTTGTTGTGACACGATGGTTATAGTAACCACTTCAGTACCTTGGAAATGTGCAATTTTTATTCTTTGTTGCCTGCTTTTATCTTTCTCTGGTATCACTGCACCACTTGTTTCCCATCCATTCACATCTGTTGACCACCAAACATTTGACCAGGACGCACAGTCTCTATTGCACAAATATTTTGCACGAGTCAAGAAATCATTATTGTTCCATTTAGCACAGTCCAAAATTCCTTCACAAAGTTTTACCTTGAACACAGTAGTAACACCTGTTTGTGCTTGCAGCACCACCATTCCTTTTTCTCTCACAACTGTTCCTTCTTGTATGGATATATTTACTTTCGCCACCAAAATCATCATCACGTAACAGTTCAAGTACCAGTTGAACATGGCCATCCTTCCTTTGTAGTCAGACTTTGCGTTCAGGGGTCCGGTGGAGTCTGACCAACATCAATGGTAGAAGGAAAAGTCTTTTACAGTGGGTGATATGAATCCACAAAGTCCTCTCAGTGATCTTTACAGCCGTAGGTGTTGAGATAAGTACTTGATATGGGCCTTCCCACCTGGGGGATGACCAGTTCTTTCTCTCCACAATTCGGATCCACACCCAGTCCCCGGGTGCCACGCTTAACAAGGTTTCACTTCTGCAATCTGCAAAGGAGTCATTGGTTACAAGAGGCTTGACATTTAGCAGCTTCTTCATATAATCCGCCAGATCCTCACCCCCCTCACGTTCCGCTGGCAACCATCCTTGCCACTGCAGGATGTAATATGGTCTCCCAAACAAAAGTTCAAATGGTGTAAGTCCTTTGTAGGAGGGTGAGATTCGCATGTACAGGAGTGCCAGTGGAAGGCACGCAGTCCAGGATCTATGCATTTCTGCCATCAGTTTGCGGAGTTTACTCTTCAGGACACCATTGTGTCTCCCCACCAGTCCAGCGGATGGTAAGCTCAATGGTACTTGAGATCAATTTGAAACACTTGACCCAACTTCTGAACAATCTGGTTAACAAAATGAGACCCATTATCACTGTAAATGCGTCTTGGTAAACCAAATCTGGGAATTATTTCTGTTAAAAGCTTAGCTACTGTGTGTATATCAGGATGCTTTACTGGAAACGCTTCTACCCACTTAGAAAAAGCATCAATTATGACTAGACAAAACTTTTTTCCCTCTGAGGGTGTCAACTCAATAAAGTCCATACAGAGTGTGTGGAATGGATATGGAGGGGTAGGGAATGCCTGCTGAGATTTCTTAACTCCCCCCTGAGCATGATACTTTGCACATAATAAACAAGATAAACAGAATTGCTTTGCATAAGTTGAAAATCCTTTACACCAAAACACCTTAGACACTATTTGAACCATTGTCTGTACTCCTACATGGGCAGGTCCATGGCTAACCAATGCAGCATACCTAAAAAGGTTTGAGGGTAATATCATTTTGCCATCTGATGCCCTATACAACCCATCCTGTTGGGTAATACCATATTTCACCCAACAACATTTTTCCTTCTGTGTTGTCAATGTTTGCATTACTTTTAGTGTCTCTAAGTCTAAGAGGTGTCCAGGCTCTAAATCATTGTCATGTAAAAGCAAATCATTTTCTTGAGCTGCCTTTTTTGCAGCCATATCAGCAAAAGCATTTCCCCTGGAGACAGGATCTTTTTTGTTAGTATGTGCGGAACATTTACATATCGCTATCTGAAGTGGTAATTGCACTGCATCTAAAAACTGTAAAATTAAACCTCTGTGATTTATTGGTTTGCCTGTCGCAGTAACCATTCCTCTATTCTTCCATTGTTGAGCGAAAACATGCACAGTGGAGAAAGCATACTGACTATCTGTATAAATTGTCACTTTTTTACCCTCCCCTAAGGTACAAGCTCGAGTCAAAGCCACTAACTCAGCTGCTTGGGCAGAATAAATATTTGACAATCCTTTTGCTTCCAAAACTTCAGTTTCTGTGGTGACAGCATACCCTACTAGTGTTTTTCCTACAGTGTCCTTTGCTGATCCGTCTACAAACAAAACGAGATCAGAATCTACCAACGGAATATCCGTCAAATCTGGTTGGGGAAGTACTTTGTTATGAATGCTCTCTAAACAAACGTGTGGAATACCTTCTTCTGGAGTCGGCAAAAGTGTCACCGGATTAAGAGTAGTACATCTTTCTATGGTCATATGTGGCTGTGTCAGCAGCACTGTCATACATGACAAATGTCGACTAGGAGATAAAAAGGTTATCTTATCTTGCAAAAGTATAGTAGCTACTGAATGTGGAACTCGCAATTTTAATGGGTGAAACAAAACTAATGATGCTGAGGCTTGCACTGCCATGGCGGCTGCCACTACAGCTTGAACACAATGCGGCAATGCCCTTGCAACAGGATCTAATCTGGAGGAATAAAAAGCTATTAGTCTCTGTTTATCCCCATGTACTTGTAGCAGAACCAAAGTCACATATCCTCCCTTACAATCAACCATTTGTACAGACTGCTTAGAATAGTTCGGAAAACCCAAAACAGAGGATCCTGCTATCAATTGCTTAATTCTATTAAATGCTTGTATCGCCTTATCTGTCCACTGTATATTACTTTTAGCTGCCATGGGAGTGTCATAGATCAGTGCGGTCAATGGCCCTACTTCTTCAGCATAGTTAGGAATCCAACTTCTACAAAAATTAGTCACACCTAAAAATGACATCATCTCCTGCTTAGTCGTAGGCATAGGTGCTTCAAGAATTGCTTGTTTTCTTTTATTTTCCAATTGTCTACCTTCCTGCGAGATTAAATAACCCAAGTACTTTACTTGTGCTTTCCACAATTGCAACTTCCTTTATTTACTTTATGTCCTTGCTCAGCTAAAAAACTAAGAAGGGCAAGGGTATCACTTTTACAACTTTCCTGCGTGGGTGAGGCCAATAAAATATCATCTACGTACAACAGGACCTGGCTTCCCTCTGGGGGAACAAACTGAGCTAAATTCGCAGCCATTTCTTGTGCGAATATTGTCGGACTCTCACAATAACCCTGTGGCAATTTGGTGTATGTGTATCTTTTACCTTGGAAAGTGAATGCAAACCAAAATCTACTCTCCTTATGTAATGGTATGGAGAAAAAAGCATTGCTTATATCCATGACAGAAAAGTATCTGTGCTGAGGTAGTAAGTCATTAAGTAGTGTATAGGGGTCAGGGACCACCGGTGCTCTTGGGATTACAGCTGAATTAACTGCTTGTAAATCCTGAACCAACCTCCATGACCCATCCAGTTTCTTTACAGGAAACAACGGAGTATTGCACGGTGAATCTGGGCATTCAACAAGAATTCCTACATGTTTTAATCCTAACAAAATAATCTTAACAATTATTCCTACCCACCCTTAACTAAAAATAAAACCCCCTGCCGACAAGGTTAAATTAAATTAAAAGAAAATAGTTTTCATCCTACCTGAACCAGATGAGACTCCATTTCCCCTTTTGGTTCGGAAACCGTCCCTCAGATAGGGATCATAGAGCGGCCAGCCTCTTTCCAACGACAAATCAGTCGGAGGGCTTTCCGTCGAGGGAATCTTAAGATGAGAAACCCTCACCTGCACAGGTTTTTCGGTCTCTCTGTCGGTCTGATCCGTATCTTCGTAGAGGTTTCCGGTCCGAAGGACCAAAATGTCAGAAGAAAAAATTCAAGCGAGTCACATCTGCCTCAGATGATGAAAATTTCCTTTATTAACTGCTAACCAGATTACAGCAACATGTTGGCCAAGATGATCTCAATCTGATCAGCTTGTTTACTGACATCAACGTTTATACTTTCCTGTTACCAGCCAAAATAGCTTTTGTTACATTTCTAACAGTTGACAGTTGGCTATGAAAAACATCTAGGATATCACAAATTACCTCAGAAAAGAATGTTTTACCTCAAAACCACAGCTAGTGTAGAATGTTTACCTCAAAACCACAGTTAGTACAGAATGTTCAAAAAGGTACAGAATACTTAGTTCAACAGTGGTAGCTGGAATTTTCCAGGACACACAGCTTGCCTCAGTAAATTAACTCTTACTCAGCCATGCGTCCTTTTACAAGCTTTCATTTAACTGCAGTTAGCTTTCTTTTATTCAGAAGTATAGAAAACAGATGTTATTCAAGTTCATAAGCAAACTACATCTATCATAGATAAAGCCCATCTTTAATAAACATGGTTCAATGACCTTTTCTTACCAACACTTCAGCAAATAGCATATTCATTTTGCTAGATGGGAGAAAGAGGCAAATAACAGTATGTTTTAAAACTTTTTCTCTTAACAATAACATTCAATAGTTCAGTTATGGTTGGATAGGGGACATTGTGTATGGCACAATGAGGAATTCAACTGCTCATACAGCGTCAAACATTCTTAATCCAGCCACCCACCACCCACCCAGTGGCTGCAACATCTAAACAGAGACGTTTCACAGGTTAAGAAAACCTCACACAGAAAAAATATGCACTTACCTATTAGGAGAGAAAAGGATGCACTTTTATGGTAAGGAAAAAAGTGTTTGTACATGAAAAGACACTTTGAATTACCAGCATTCACTTTACAAGAAAGGTTGAAAACATATTTACTATTAGGTTTGCATCTGCATTAAGGGTTACTGTGTTGTGATACATGACCTGATTCACAATCCAACCCACTCTTTCAACAAGACTTGCTGGTATGATTATTACTTGTGTCGCAGTTCAAAGACCCCTGTACAAATGATGATGGTTGTAACCACATTAACTATATGTTTGTATGCAGAATGCGAGAGAATATCGGATACCCAGCATGAGTCAGACATGTACGATAGAGCATAGCCTGCCTGCATAAAGCAGGTTTTGTCTTTGTGACTTTACACTGTCACATAATGATTTTAAAGGCCCATGATGTGGACTAAATGCCACCAATTCATCCGTACTGCTGTGTACCTTGCAAGAGCCTGTATTAGGGGGTGCCATCAGCTGACTGCCATTGCTTTACTTAGTGGTACAACAATCAGTTGGAGCAACAGAGCTGCATTACCTCAAGGGTTTTCAGCTGGCACTGGCTGTCAGATACCTATGATGCAAAATCGTATTGTGTAGAATGCAACAAGCAGTAAACCTTCTGCATGGTACTGAGTCATACTGAAGAGCTTCCACAGACTCATCCAGGCAGTAAAAACAGACTTCAGGCCAAACAGTTGCTCAAAGTCTGTTGTTATCCAGGACAGATCAGTCTTGTAGTTTTCCTTTGCAGTGACAAGTGGATTACTGACTGGTGTCCTTGTTTGAGTAGGTAGAGTACGTCACCTGAAAAACATAATGGGGACAGGACATACATGAAGATGAAGTGGATAATCAATACTTTATTCACGGCATATGTAAAATGCTGTAGAGGATATTTGGTGGTTTAGGGTGCACTTAGCTATTAGATGTCCATGTCGTATCCTACCATGGAGGAAGCAGCTGTACAGTAAACTTATGTGCCATATGTGGGAATCATTGACACTGCCAGGATGTCTGTTGGTGATAAAGCCATATGCTTCACACACTACCTTACAGTTGATGGAATGGTACCCCTTTCTGTTACAGTATCTCTCCCACCATAGTGCAAGTGGGTACAATCTGTTGCACCAAATACCTCTTGGAAGCATTCCAGACTATAGAAAGCACACCTAGTGGTAGCTTGGTCCTGTGCTAACTGTGAGAACTAGATATGCTCGTCCACATGGACGAGGATAACATCAAGTAACTGTTGTTGCACCGTTGAATCAAAAACCTGTGAGATACTCAATGTGTCGTCAGTCTGTCCCTGAAAGGTCCCCACAGAAATTATCATGAGGGATATACTTATGTTAGTATCTACAGGAATAGGAAGACCATGCACTGCCCTAGTTCTAGATGGTTGACCATAGAAGTTCACCAAAGAATTACTAATCTCCCTGTCCACATGAAAGTGGTCTGCTTCTCAAAATTGTAATGTTTTACCCAATGCTGATAATGCCTTTGCTTTGGGTGCCATGAGCCACTTCTCACACCAAGTTTGTGTACCATGGAAACAAGAGTCTCGAAGTGTAAAACAACAAAACATGCAGCCAGGTCAAGCATCTTTGCCAACTGCAAAGTTACCAGAAACTACTGTAGGTATATTGTACCCTTTCTTAGTAGTATAAGACTCTGACTCACAAAATGTGGGAAAGATGTCCCATTTCCATACCACTGGTGTAGCATTTACATACATCTACTGATTTAAATGTCATTATACATTTGTATACGAATGTACCTGCAACCTCAAGGGTTGTACAAATGTGCAAGAAATCTCTGTAAATCTCACTTCATCTGTGAGTGTATATAACTTGCACAAATGTGTGCCACGCACAAGAATGTCCCCCATAAAATCAATGTCTGTGCTACCTCTTACAGTCGTAGTTCAAGCAGGCATTAAAGATCTATTGGCAGTGAATAGTAGGAGTTTTACTTTATTACATGTCTGCAGTGCATTCTTACTAATCTGTATGTACATAATCAACTGAATGTTCCCAATTGTTTTTAAAATATTTTGTTTCCCTTTTCTTTTGCATATAAGCATACAATTTTCTTCTTTAATTCCTTCTTCCTATTAGGTATGTGCAAATAATGTGTAGTCTACATAATGGGTGAAAGGTTACAGAGGAAAGTGAGGTAACAGTAGGAGAGAAGGGGACTGCAAAGCTTGAGTGTAACTGGGTGAGTGGTTGCAGTGAAAGTGAGAATGGGAAAGAGCTATAGGTCACTCAGAGAAACAGAAAATATAGGGAGGGGGTTGGGATGATTGCCAAAGGAATGGACCAGGGAAGGAGAATAATTGGAAAAACTGCTTTGGGAAAGTTGTATAGTAGGAATATATTATAGGCTGAGGAAAGTGGAGCAGAGTATGACTCATAGCTTAGTTTGGTACGTACATGTTGTGTTACACTAACAAGGCTGAATAAACTAATTCATGCTGAATGCAGATTGCTGGAGATATGATGAGGACTGCAGATTGTAAACATACATAGTGGAAATGTAGTGAAGTAAGTGATAAGAGATGGCACAAGAGGAGAAGATCTTAAAAGAAATGTATGAGAATTCAGTTCCAGAGTGCTAGATATTTTTCTTTTTTTTTTTTTTAGGAATACAGGAAAATACATTGTTAGTGGTAGACTGTTGAGATTCGGTTTATGAATCAGCAGGTGAAGACAAAAATATGAAGGAGCTGGAAGTACCATATTAAAGGCTATTAAAGGTAGAGCAGTTTGAATGTAGGCTGGCAGAAGGGTTGGTTAGGATGATAAGAGGGATGTGTTCACTTGGGCAGAGAAAGGGAGATGGCATCTGTGGAAGGCACGGTCATTAGTGGGGAATATTTAATGGAAAGGGCAATAAAGTCTGATATAGTATGGATGGGAGATGGTAAGGAAGGTTCACTGAGAAAAATATTGAAGTGAAGGAGACATGGGATTCTTTTTCCTGTCTAGTTTACTGCTGTTTTTGAGTGGAGGGCACACATGATAGATCTTCAGTAATCTGCCAGTTGTACGCCCCTGGCCATTGTGAATGATCTAGATTGTCAAGTACTGTAATAAGAATAACAAGGGTGTGAATGCATTGGTTTCTGGTGGTTGTTGCTTAAAACTGGAATTATTTACAATTTATTGTGATAGATACAACAGAGGATGGAACAACAGGAAGTAGAAATATTACAGGTTGAAGATGTTTTTGTAGAAAGGCCTGAGATACATGTAGGATGTCAGGACCGTTTACTACCTGAATGTTTAATTTTATTTAATACTGCTGGAGACTTTAAGGTTTATAACTTTTCACAGATTAATATAAGTATTAGTCACTATGATGTGTTTTCAAAGAGTTTGGGTTTTGTACCCTGGCAACGTAGTGACAATAGGTAATACTCTAATGGATTTGAAACTATTCACCCGCAAGTTGAATTTCAGAATATTGTTTCAAAATTCTGTATCTAATCAGACAATAAATCCCTTAGCAATTTCCAGTCCCTATATGTCAGAAGAAAAATTCAGACAAGTCACATCTGCCTCAGGTGATGAAAAACTTCTTTATTAGCAGCTAACCAGATTACACATCATGTTGGCCAAGATGATCTCCTCCTCTGGTCAACTTGTTTACTGACATCAACTTTTATACTGCAAGCAAAGCAACTTTTTGTTACATTTCTGCCCGTTGACAGTTGGCTATGGAAAATTCCTGTGGTAAACATGTTTATCAAAAATTACCTCAAACCAACAGTTAGTGCAGAATGTTCAAGAAGCACAGAATGTTCAGTTCAACAATGGTAGCTCAAATTTTCCAGGACACACAGCCTGCTTCAGTAAATTAACTCTTACTCAGCCGTGCGTCCTTATCCCAGGCTTCACTAAGCTATAACCAAGTCTCTTTATTCTGAAAAGCAGAAAACAGTTATTATTCAGGTTTGTAAGCAATGCTGCATTTTGTTCACAGATGAGGCCCATCTTTGATAGGCATATCCCAACAAATAACATGTTCACTTTGCAAGAAGAGGAAAAAGACAAATAACAGTATGTTTTAAAACTTTTTCTCTTAACATTTCCCCCTGAAAACACTTTTATTTGTCTTTTATTTCAGCAATATATGGTAAAAACTAGGTTTTCTTTGCATACATTACTTCATTGGCAAGACAAACTTTTAAACTTCAAAAACATTTGCAAAAGTCACATTTCAATGTATTCACTTTCACCAGTCTGTTGCAATTGCTGGTACATCGTCTTCGTAACAGCAGTATCAACCAGTCTTTGTAGAAGACCTCTGATACAGGGTATACAACAGCAACCACATACCACCACGATAGCCACAGTGACTCCAATGGACACCAGGAAACTGCTGATGAGATGACTTCATTTTCCAAACCACGCTTGTAGAAAGTCTGTAAAGGGATTACTTACCCCAGAATTCTCTGCCAATTCTTCGGATAACATTTCCAAACCTTTCAAAGCTGGAGTGATACTTCCGTCAGGCGCAGTGTTGTTTGGAATGTACGTACAACAGAAAGTCCCAAACATCCTGCAAACTCCTCCTTCTTTGGCCAGGAGCAAATCCAACGCAATTCGATTCTGCCATACCACCTGCGAAGTGGCCTCTAGTTGTTCAGCAATTCCTTTCAATGCATCTTTGGTATAGTTCACAAAACGCTGCTGGTTATAGTAAATGTAGTTGATCCAGTCCACATTCTTATTAGGTTGAATCCAGACAAAGATGGATGTGAAACCAGCTGCTATTTGGTTTATTGCTTTGTATTCATCAGGTACGCCTCTTGGTACGCCAATGCTATCGATGTAGACACCGTTATCGAAGGATTGCTTTGGTGCCTCTCTTTTTCTCCTACTCAACCACTTCGGCTTTATTTCAGGTTCTCTTACGAAACTGCTTGCTGAAACTGGGAAAATGTAGAATGGCAGAATTAACTTTACAAGTGCACAAGTTCCCTTCCAGGGAATCGTAAGCCTTGATCTGAGTTTTTTGTCTCCACATAACCACCATACGTCTGCTTAACTATGAGTTTGGTTCTCCAGAAATGGATTTTCATTGTCATTCACAGTAACATTGCAATAGTTCTGTCCCATATTGCCATAATTCTTCCCTGTGCCATCTCTGGAAATGCACATATACGAACCTGGATAAGAAATCGCTGCAGGTGGTTTCTCAACTTTGCTTATGACTGGAAAATGCTGAGTTTCATTTTTGCATTTATTTTCAGTTTTGTTGAAGAATAATTTCAACAGACACGTTAGGTTACCTTCATCTTGCATCAATGGGACTTTCGCTAGTTGCTGTTTACCTTCAGCACAAGAAATACAGTTTTCACGATGTGCTTCTTGGGTACTATATCTAACCCAAGATAACAATTCATTATGGTGTACGAATCCAGTCTAGAGTAACAATTGTTCTTCTTCTTCTGTGAAGGCAAAATCTGCTTTACTTGTCGCATTCTTAAGTCTTTGTACTTTAAGTTGGAGGGTCCCTCAGAGGATCAGTTCCAATTGGAAGAGACACTCTGATTCCATAAACTCCTGAATCACTTTCTTGTGGTGACACAATGGTTATAGTAATTACTTCGGCACCTTGGAAATGCGCAATTTTTATTCTTTGTTGCCTGCTTTTATCTTTCTCTGGTATAACTGCACCACTTGTTTCCCATCCATTCACATCTGTTGACCACCAAACATTTGACCAGGATGTACAGTCTCTATTGCACAAGTATTTTGCATGAGTCAAGAAATCATTATTGTTCCATTTAGAACAGTCCAAAATTCCTTCACAAAGTTTCACCTTAAACACAATAGTAACACCTGTTTGTGCTTGCAGCACCACCATTCCTTTTTCTCTTGCAACTGTTCCTTCTCGTATGGACATATTTACTTTCGCCACCAAAATCATCATCATGTAACAGTTCAAGTACCAGTTGAACATGGCCATCCTCCCTACTTCACTGTGTTTGAGACGAACTAACCCCTATTGGGCTAATCCCCCTTTGTAGCCAGACTTTGCGCTCAGAGGCCTGGTAGAGTTTGACCAATATCAATGGCAGAAGGAAAAGTCTTGAGTTTTTTACAGTGGGTGATATGAATCCACAAAGTCCTCTCAGCGATCTTTACAGCTGTAGGTGTCGAGATAAGTACTTGGTATGGGCCTTCCCACCTGGGGGATGACCAATTCTTTCTCTTCACAATTCGGATCCACATACAGTCCCCGGGTGCCACGCTTAACAAGGTTTCATTTCTGGAATCTGCAAAGGAGTCATTGGTTACAAGAGACTTGACATTTAGCAGCTTCTTCATATAATCCGCTAGATCCTCACCCCACTCACGTTCTGCTGGCAACCATCCTTGCCACTGCGGGACGTAATATGGTCTCCCAAACAAAAGTTCAAATGGTGTAAGTCCTTTGTAGGAGGGTGAGATTCGCATATACAGGAGTGCCAAAGGAAGGCACGCAGTCCATGATCTACGTGTTTCTGCCATCAGTTTGCGGAGCTTACTGTTCAAGACACCGTTGTGTCTTTCCACCAGTCCAGCTGACTGGGGATGGTAAGCACAATGATACTTGAGATCAATTTGAAACACTTGACCCAACTTCTGAACAATCTGGTTAACAAAATGAGACCCATTATCACTGTAAATGCGTCTTAGTAAACCAAATCGGGGAATTATTTCTGTAGTCAAAAGTTTTGCTACTCTGTGCATTCGGGTGCTTTACTGGAAAAGCTTCTACCCATTTAGAAAAAGCATCAATAATGACTAAACAGAACCTTTTTCCCTCTGAGGGTGTCAATTCAATAAAGTCCATACAGAGTGTGTGGAATGGATATGGAGGGGTAGGGAATGCCTGCTGAGACTTTTTAACTCCCCCCTGAGCATGATACTTTGCACATAATAAACAAGATAAACAGAATTGCTTTGCATAAGTTGAAAACCCCTTACACCAAAACACCTTAGACACTATTTGAATCATCGTCTGTATTCCTACATGGGCAGGTCCATGGCTAACCAATGCCGCATACCTAAAAAGGTTTGAGGGTAATACCATTTTGCCATCTGATGCCCTATACAACCCATCCTGTTGAGTGATACCATATTTTCCCTAACGACATTTTTCCTTCTGTGTTGTCAATGTTTGCATTACTTTTAGTGTGTCTTAAGTCTAAGAGGTGTCCGGGCTCTAAATCATTGTCATGTAAAAGCAAATCATTTTCTTGAGCTGCCTTTTTTGCAGCCATATCAGCAAGGGCATTTCCCCTGGAGACAGGATCTTTTCTGTTGGTATGTGCGGAACATTTACATATCGCTATCTGAAGTGGTAGTTGCACTGCATCTAACAACTGTAAAATTAAATCTCTGTGATTTATTGGTTTGCCTGTCGCAGTAACCATTCCCCTATTCTTCCATTGTTGAGCGAAAACATGTACAGTGGAGAAAGCATATTGACTATCTGTATAAATTGTCACTTTTTTACCCTCCCCTAAGGTACAAGCTCGAGTCAAAGCCACCAACTCAGCTGCTTGTGCAGAATAAATGTTTGACAATCTTTTTGCCTCCAAAACTTCAGTTTCTGTGGTGACAGCATACCCTACTAGTGTTTTTCCTACAGTGTCCTTCTTTGCTGATCCGTCTACAAACAAAACGAGATCAGAATCTACCAACAGAATATCCGTTAAATCTGGTCGGGGAAGCACTTTGTCATGAATGCTCTCTAAACAAATGTGTGGAGTACCTTCTTCTGGAGTCGGCAAAAGTGTCGCCAGATGGTCATATGAGGCTGTGTTAGCAGCACTGTCATACATGACAAATGTCGACTAGGAGATAAAAAGGTTATCTTATCTTGCAAAAGTATAGTAGCAACTGAATGTGGAACCCGCAATTGTAATGGGTGGAACAAAACTAATGGTGCTGAGGCTTGTACTGCCACGGCGGCTGCCACTACAGCTTGAACACAATGCAGCAATGCCCTTGCAACAGGATCTAATCTGGAGGAGTAGAAAGCTATTGGTCTCTGTTTATCCCCATGTACTTGTACCAGAACTGAAGCCATATATCCTCCCTTACAATCAACCATTTTTATAAACGGCTTAGAATAGTTCGGAAAATCCAAAACAGAGGATCCTGCTATCAATTGCTTAATTCAATTAAATGCCTGTATTGCCACATTTGTCCACTGTATATTATTCTTAGCTGCCATGGGAGTGTCATAGATTAGTGCGGTCAATGGCTCTACTTCCTCAGCATAGTTAGGGATCCAACTTCTACAAAAATTAGTTACACCTAAAAAGGACATCATCTCCTGCTTAGTTGTGGGCATAGGTGCCTCAAGAATTGCTTGTTTTCTTTTGCTCTCCAATTGTCTACCTGCCTTCGAAATTAAATAACCCAAGTACTTTACTTCTGTTTTCCACAATTGTAACTTTTCTTTATTTACCTTATGTCCTTGCTCAGCTAAAAAACTAAGAAGGGCAAGGGTACCCCTTCTACAACTTTCCTGCGTGGGTGAGGCCAACAAAATATCATCTACATGCAACAGAACCTGGCTTCCCTCTGGGGGAACAAACTGAGCTAAATTCGCAGCCATTTCTTGTGCGAATATTGTCGGACTCTCACAATAACCATGTGGCAATCTGGTATAGGTGTATCTTTTACCTTGATAAGTGAATGCAAACCAAAATCTACTTTCCTTATGTAGTGGTATGGAGAAAAAAGCATTGCTTATATCTATGACAGAAATCTGTGCTGAGGTAGTAAATCATTAAGTAGTGTATAGGGGTCAGGGACCACCGGTGCTCTTGGGATCACAGCCGAATTAACTGCTTGTAGATCCTGAACCAACCTCCACGACC
The DNA here is from genome assembly GCF_019279795.1 of Protopterus annectens. Taxonomy (NCBI): domain Eukaryota; kingdom Metazoa; phylum Chordata; order Ceratodontiformes; family Protopteridae; genus Protopterus; species Protopterus annectens. The sequence goes on along the minus strand of NC_056737.1, from coordinate 1,551,171,453 downwards.
CATCCGGTTTCTTTACAGGAAACAATGGAGTATTGCAGGATGAATCTGGGCATTCAACAAGAATTCCTACCTGTTTTAGCTGCTCAATGACTGGCTTAATTCCTTCCTCCTCTTGTTTACTTAGCGGGTATTTGTGCTTACGAGGTCTAAAACCTGACTTTGAAGTTATACAAACTTCACCTGCTGTTTTCATCAGTCCCACATCCCCTTTACCTTTTGACCATAAATCTACAGGTAAGGCACTTAACGCACTATCTTCCTCTTGAGTTAGAAAGATTTGTCATGCCATTTCTGTTTTGTCATCCCTGAGGGGCACACTTGGTTGTGCCCAAGTCACCCAATTTAATCTTTGTACCTGGATCTGTTGATCCTTCAACTGACTTTAGGACATTGTGTCCCAATTCGTTACCTTTTTCGCCAAATCTACCCAATGTGTCCCCACCGCTTTAGTAATTGAAATATGTGGACTATAACCTGAGCGATATAAAGAACTCATTTCCTTGGTCAAAGTACAGGTCACTACTGTATTACCTTGCGTATCCCAAAACATATCATTCAAAATTATCCTTGCACGTTTGTGCTTAAAGATCTCTTTTTCAAATTTTTTATCCGGACCAGGGGCCTTTCTATAGAACATTGTACAATGTAAGTGCGCCGCAACCTGCAGTGACCCGCTCCTAGATTTACTTAAAGCTAGGTTGATCAAATCTGTATCAACCCTCCCCGGGCCATTTGAAATCAAGTCCTGGCTATACCAGTAAAACAAGTCTTGTACTCCCTGTATCACCAAGCCATCCGCTAACCTTTTCGCCTCAATGCCTTTAGGTGTGGGAATTGCTGCTATTCCAAACAAATGCATCAAATCTCTTCCCTGCAAATTAACTGGACAAACTTTCGATATAATTACCCTACACCTAACAGTTTGGTTTGTTTGCGGATCTGTTAACAATAGAGTATGAGACAGTGGTTCCTTATAGATTTTCCCGTTTGCCGCTTTCACAAGGACAAATTCATCTGTTTCGCAGTTCGGAGGCAGATCTGCTGAACCCAAAAGTGTACGCGATGCACCTGAATCACATAAAAACTCCACTTTTTGTCCCTCAACCAAAAACTCTATCATGGGTTTTTGATCTAGATGCATAGCAATACCCAAATTTGCCAGGTTTATGACTTCACAGTCACAATCCCGCCCTTCCTTCTGAGTGTTTTGACATTCATCGCAGAGAGTGTCTGCCTCATCATCATCACAATCATTCTCACTTTCTTCTTCTCTACAATAATCACAATAATGAATTTGGCGCCTTCCTTTACTATCATATAGTCATGCGGAGCCCTTGTTCGTAAGCTGTGTGGGGGTGTTGCCACTCTTCACAGTCGGCAGCGAAGTGCCCACGTCTACCGCACTTAAAACATTCTCCACGTTTTAACCTTCCCTCATATTCCTCTGAATGTCCACCCGGTTCATTTAACGTATCCCATTTCGGGCCCCCACATTTTTTTACGCCACCATGGCACCCTTGCCCCCTTTGGTCCTGTACCAAGAATATACCACCATCATCCCCTACTGCTAACACTTGTACTTTCTTTTTCTTTTTTAAATTGAAATGTCGCTTAGCATGCCGTGCATATTCAAACAAAGGTTGCAGTCTACATGTTCTATGATCTACCATATGCTTAGTTATAAAACTACTTATCGGAGCCCTACAACCCTTAAGAAAAGCATTTTTCAGTTGCTGTTCATACGGACTATCATTGGTCTGATCCTGTGGAATCATCATTCCACAATGGTTATTGAACACTTCTGTCAGTCTTACAATATAGTGATCTACAGATTCATCATTTTGAATGCACTGATTTATTACTGTCCAATCTGCTCTTGGACGCCACTTATCAGAAATTCTCTTTAACAGATCAGTGACTCGCGTGTCTAACACCCCAGAATTATGCTTTAATGTGGTGCCATCATCTGCCTTACATGTCCAAGTACCACAAACTAAATGCCAATATGGACCCAGGATTTGTCGCACTACTTGTTCTACTTTAAACCATTTAGATGATAACTTAAACGCATACCAACTATGTCCTTAGAAAACTTTTGGAAATTAACCTTGGGATGAGGAATACCATCTGTAGCTCGTTTTATATCCTCTCTAGCCCAGGGACGATAAACTAAAATAGTTGGCTCTTGTCCAACATCCCCTGCTTGTGGGTTTGCAACTTGTATTAAGGGAAGAGCTTCTGAGTAGTCAGAAAGTTTAATGGCCCAACGTCCTTGCCCTGCTGGTCCTGACCTTAACTGCATAGGTTGGTCTACCTGTTGCAAAGCAACCTTGGGTACTACGGGAATTTGCGGGTAAATTGGAGGGGTCACAACACTTCCCTGAGCAGCCAATAACCCACCCTGCTGTACAGATCCCACATCTTCAGACTGATATTGAGGAGGTTCCGCCGGTATGGCAGCAGCAATTTCCCCATACGGTGGGGCAGTTGCCTGCCTTTGTACCGCACAAACTGTATGCTCATCCTCCTTATCTGAAAATAAAGCTACTTTTCCACTTGGCACCAGTGATCCCTTTTGATTTATTTTTTCTTTTTCCTGGCACTGTTTTTCTTTTATAGCTCGTTTATTTGCTTCCTCTAACCATTTTTGTGCTTGGAGAAATCCCAATTGTCTTTGCTTTTTAGTTCTAGTTCCTGCATCTCTTTTCAAATCTCTAACCAATTTTGCACAAGCATTCTTATTTAGGGTACCATCAAAATCATATTTCAACTTCCACTTTTTCAAAAATGTAACATTATTTTTGTTTAAACCTTTCATATACTTAGCATCAACATTTAAAGAGACATCACTCTCACACTTGCAGCAACTCGAACCCATGTTTCCCCTAGATTTCTTATTTTAGGACTGTATCAAAGTTATTTTACAGGGCTTATTATAAAATGGGGCTATCTTAACGGGTGATCATAACAAAATAATCTTAACAAGTAATCCTACCCACCCTTAACTAAAAATAAAACCCTTGTCGATGAGATTAAATTAAATTAAAAGAAAATTTAGTTTTCATCCTACCTGAACCAGATGAGACTCCGTTTCCCCTTTTCGTTCGGAAACCGTCCCTCAGATAGGGATCAGAGAGCGGCCGGTCTCCTTTCAACGACAAATCAGTCGGAGGGCTTTCAGTCGAGGGAATCTTAAGATGAGAAACCCTCACCTGCAAAGGTTTTTCGGTCTCTCTGTCGGTCTGATCCATATCTTCGTACAGGTTTCCGGTCCGAAAGACCAAAATGTCAGAAGAAAAATTCAGATGAGTCACATCTGCCTCAGGTGATGAAAAACTTCTTTATTAGCAGCTAACCAGATTACACATCATGTTGGCCAAGATGATCTCCTCCTCTGGTCAACTTGTTTACTGACATCAACTTTTATACTGCAAGCAAAACAACTTTTTGTTACATTTCTGACTGTTGACAGTTGGCTATGGAAAATTCCTGTGGCAAACATGTTTATCAAAAATTACCTCAAACCAACAGTTAGTGCAGAATATTCAAGAAGCACAGAATGTTCAGTTCAACAATGGTAGCGCAAATTTTCCAGGACACACAGCCTGCTTCAGTAAATTAACTCTTACTCGGCCATGCGTTCTTATCCCAGGCTTCACTAAGCTATAACCAAGTCTCTTTATTATGAAAAGCAGAAAACAGTTATTATTCAGGTTTATAAGCAATGCTGCATTTTGCTCACAGATGAGGCCCATCTTTGACAGGCATATCCCAACAAATAACATGTTCACTTTGCAAGAAGAGGAAAAAGACAAATAACAGTATGTTTTTAAAACTTTTTCTCTTAACACTATAACCCGCCATTACATCCTGTGGTATTATTATTTGAAAGGATGTGTGAAATTGATATAAGGAATATATTGTCTCAACATAGAAGTACTGATGAGATCACAAAAAAGGACGTAAATACTATTAACGAGATTAAGATGTTTTTAGACAAAATAAGAATTTGGAAACTGATAAAGGGGGTGGAATTGTTCTAATGAATCAAGATGATTATAATAGTAAAATGTTATTTATATTGAATGGTAGAGGGTACTTGAAATCATCCCTTAATGAATTAAATGGAGCATACCGCAAGATTAATAATGAATTACAGGATTTATTTATAGAGGGCACAATATCAATTGATACATTAAATTATCTTTTGGTTACACACCCAAGAATCCCTATTATGTTCGGATTACCGAGACTACATAAAGATTTGGCACAGCCCCCCATGCGCCCAATAATTCATTCAAAGGGGTCCATCACACAACCCCTAGCAAAATATTTGGACTCGAATCTTAAACACTTGATAAGTAGCGTGACACATATATGTAAGGACTCGTGGTGTTTTTTAAGATCAATTAGTAATATTCCATTTAAGGAATCTTACACATTTCTTACCATTGATATAAAGGACCTTTATTCTATTATTCCTCATAATATAGGTCTTGAATGGTTTACAGAGATTCTGTATGATAAGAAAATTAAACATTTTGATGTTTTATTATACAGTCAACTTATGGAAATGGTATTGAAGAATAATTTTATTTTATTTAATAATGAGATTTTTTTGCAGCAAGAAGGGGTTGCCATGGGCTCAACATGTGAGGGTTTGTATGCCAATATTGTAGTAATGCAATGGGAGAAGTATGTATTTTCTAGTAATTTCTTCACTCACATTATTGCCGCTTTTTGGATGATGTTTTTGTGATTTGGGATGGACATTTTGAAATGATTAAGGAATTCATGGATTATATAGGGTCCACTACACAGTTTTTGAAATTTACTTGGAATGCTAATTTACATGACATTTCTTATTTAGATGTTTTATTATGTAAAGATTATGAAAATAAGAGAATTTTATCTAAAATTTACAGAAAAATTACATATTCCAATTCATTACTACATTACAGTAGTATTCACCCATATAAACAGAAGAAAGCCATAGTCAAGGGGCAATTAGTTCAAGCAGCTCGGATGGTATCAAATATGTTTGACTTCTTAGATGAATGTGATTGTTTGAAAAATATGTTTTTAAAAAGAGGTTATCCCTTTAAGTTGGTGAACAATATCATCATAGAAGTAGTGAACAAGAGAGAAAGGAATTTTTATTTACCCTTGCTAACTGATGACTATGTACAGGATCAAACAGCAATAGATGTACCCATAAGGATAGAAGAGAGTAATGAAAGGAACTATAACATGTCCTTTATATCCAGTTTTACTATAGATAGTATGGATATAAAAAATATCCTAGAGAAGAACTGGATTATTCTGAAACAAGAGAAGAATATGATACAAGTTATAGATGCGAGTCCAATAATGGTATTTAGGAGAGGAATGAGTCTAAAAAACTCCTTTGAAAGGGTTAATAGTGGAATAATGAAAAGGAGTGGTTATATGAGTAAATGTGGCATGTGCCATTTTTGCAAGTATATTAAGGAAGGGGATGTGTTCCAAATTTTTAAGAGGAATTTTAAGATCAAAGAGAAATTTAATTGTAATTCAGAAAGAGTAGTGTATTGTGCAATATGTGATTCATGCTGCTGTTATTATATAGGAAAGACGGATAGAAAACTAAAAAATCGTATTTATGAACATTTATATGAAATTCGTAAAAAGAAGGATATGAATGCCCTAAGCAAACATGTGACAGAGAATGAGGGACACTCCTTTAATTTTTTTGTGATGGATTGTATATGCACTGATATTAGAGGGGGTGCTTGGTCATTACTTCTGGAAAGGAGGGAACTGTATTGGCAATTATTTTTTGATGCCACTAGTTGGCCTGGTTTGAATGAAAATATTGCCATTAGCTCCCTTTTAAGAATTAGGGCCCTAATGAGATAACATTTTACAAGATATATACACCTATATAAATTAATAGAAGTACTGTCACACAGTTGTGAATATATATTTACCTATACATACAACTTGATTTTATTATAGACTTGTATCTGTGTGCTTTTTTATTTATTATATGTTATATTTTATATATTTTATATATTATATATTTATTATTTAATCATATTTATTATTTTAATGTATAAGAATAATTTATTCTAGGTTTTAAATTGTACATATATACATGAGTACATTGGATTCATATATATATATATATATATATATATATATATATATATATATATATATATATATATATATATATATATATATATATATATATATATATATATATATATATATACATAATTTTTGGTGGCTGCTATTAAGTTATGTGTTGACAGTGTATACATTAATTTTTTTTACACTAATAGGAATATTCCTTTAAGGGGGCGTAACTAGAACTACATTTTTAATTAATTAGAGTATAAAAAGATATATTGTATCTGATGTCATTTGTCTGATGAAGTTCTGTGGTTCAGGACGAAAGCGCTTAACCAGCTTTCTATTTGTGGAAATAAATTCTGTTTTTCAACCTGTGGATTATCGGCTTGTTTCTTTGGTACAAAAGTACAATTTGCAACAGGTACGAAAGTACTACTGAGTTTCTGGACACCTTGGCGGCCTGTTTGTGTTTTTTGCAACAGTTTTGTTTCTGTGTTTTGGGCAATTATTGTGATAGAATATTCATATTGTTGAACTGTTCATTCATTCATTAATTTTCAATACTTACTTTACCTGACTTAAGGCTGGAAGGAATCTGGAGCCTCTCTTAACAAACAGTGAGCACAACAGCAAAGAATCAGTCCTAGATAAAACTATGGTCCACTGCACTATGCACATATCACTCACTCTCACACAGCACATATACTTTGGGCAATTTATAGGATTGCCTATTCGTCTAGCAACATATTTACACGTGGAAGAAAACCAAAGCACTCGAAGACTTAGATGAGCACAGAAGATCTAAACTGTGCAAAGAGGGCACTTCGCCTACAAAATCTCAGTAAAACTGAATTTTTGAAAAAGTACATTCCACAGCGTACAGACAGCAGTGTGATCATACGGTGTGCCTGCTTTTCATCACATGACTTGCTCTCATATTGTCAAACTGCATATTAAATTTAGATGAACTGAAGGGATATTTAAACAAGTAAAAAATGGTATTTCAAACGCCCAAAATACATTTTGTGAACCAGCTTTAATCAGTCATCTTTCCTTGTTGTGATAGTAATATTGTTTCATAGCTTTAGTTTTTCACTGTACTTTTTGTACATTTGTTGATTGCAACCTGAGACCATACCTCTCAACCGTACCAAATTCCTCAGTAAATGCCAGTTTTGATGGCAAAATATTGGGGTGCCACAAATTCCCGAGTGGCCCCCTTTAATTTCCGAATATCCCATTTTTCTTTTTTTTTTACTCCTGATGCCATCATGTGCAGGGCATGCGTGATGACATCATCTTCTGCAGACCGGTCTGCATTCAGGCAGTGCACAGGCACAGCACATCTTTCTTCCCCAGCTCCTCCTCCAAGTAGAACATGTAAACTTTACTTAACAACGTCACTTTGTATTACATATTTAACTAACACACTTTGTATTAACTAATGGCTGCAGGCATTACAGCTGGAGAAACTTTGCTTGTGCTTTACTTTTCAACCATTACAGCAGGAGAAACTCTGCTTGTGCTTTACTTTTAAGAAGTGTGTTTTACATAATGGCAGGAGAACTGTGCTTTACATAACGGCAAGAGAAACTTTGCCTGTGCTTTACTTTTCAAGCATTATGGCAGGAGAAACTTGCCTTACATAACGGCAGGAGAAACTTTGCTTGTGCTTTATACTTTTAAGAACTGTTACATAACGGCAGGAGAACTGTGCTAAGCACTTTACTTGAATAGTGCTTGGGCTTTACATAGGAAAAACTCTGCTTGTGCTTTACATAACGGCAGGAGAACTGTGCTAAGTGCTTTACTTAAACTGTATTTTACGTAACAGCAGGAGAAACGTTGCTTGTGCTTTACTTTTTAGGCATTATGGCAGGAGAAACTTTGCTTGTGCTTTACTTTTAAGAACTGTGTTTTATGTAATGGCAGGAGAAACTGTGCACACTAACTGCTTTACTTTTAAGAAGTTCTGTGTCACTGACGGCTTTACTTTTAAGAAGGTGTGTGTGTGTGTGTGTGTGTGTGTGTGTGTGTGTGTGTGTGTGTGTGTGTGTGTGTGTGTGTGTGTGTGTGTGTAAAATGCCCCCTTTAAGTGTAACTGGTGGTTAGAATTACCCAGACTCAAACCCTGTATGGAGCAAGAGCCTAAATTCTCTACCCATACCACCACCACTTCTGATTGTCCAAAGTTTTACAGAATGTCTGGAGTATTTGGCACATACTTTTCGTCTGTTCCTCTTAAAATTTGTGGTTTTCTGGCAAACGATTGAGAACTGAATTCACTAAATAATGATAGCCATTTAAGTTTCAATCTTCCTATCTTTGAGGAAACGCATGGTAACACAAAACATTTTATTATAGAAACTTTTCTAAGATTATACAAGCAATATTTAAAATGTGTTCCTGCTGGTTTTGGGCCTTTGCTACCCCCAAATAAATTTTGGCCTTTTCCCAGATTTCTTATCTGCATAGTTCTTCAGGGGAGAGAAATTTAGTGCTGCTTATGCAAAGTCTGTTTGTGTTTGTTGCTAGTATCACAACATGTAGAATACTTGTTTTCAATGCAGAAGGCTGTGGGTTCTACTCCCACAGTCTGTAGATGGATTGCTGATACTGTCCTGTGTTGTACTTTTAAAGGGGGTGGATGCTGCAGTCCTGAGAATGTCCTCTTTGGCGCAGATACCTAGTAACTATGAATCATTTATCAGTTTGCCAATGTCCTCTTTGGCGCAGATACCTAGTAACTATGAACCAGTTATCAGTTTGCTAATGTCCTCTTTGGCGCAGATACCTAGTAACTATGAACCAGTTATCAGTTTGCCATCCTTTCCCTATTGCAGTATTACTAGCTTATCTTTTTTTTTTTTTTTTTTTAATGTAACATAGGCAATTTATTCCTCAAGGGTAACAGGCACTTTATTTGTAGAGGAAACAATGAAATATTAAGTTATTTGCTTGCAGCAACCTCTTCAGTAGTTACAGATCTTACAGATCTCTTTACTGTGGAATTATTTAGATGACTTTTACTTCTGCAGAGATTGTGCATAGTTACTGATACTGGTGGATTGTAGAAGTATGAGTAGACTTTTATGATGGAAATGTTCTGTATTGGGCAGTTTTGTCATTATTGGTTCATGCATTTTGTTTAATTGCTTACTGGAAAAATGCTCACAACAATAAATTTAAAACGAGCTGTAACAAGTGTGCTGTATTATACAAGGAATGTGATTTAATACAATCAGGAAGGTGTATCAAAAAGCACATGTATGTTTCATGTGCAAGGGGCTTATCATTTGAAAACAGCCCAAAGGTAATCTTTATCCACCACTGGCCAGATGTATTTTCTTTGAATGTGGGTTTCAATGCAGTTTCAATCAATGTGAGTTTCAAGGGCAGAGAATTTTTAATGCTAAGTGTATTTTCATTGTGAGACTGTATTGCTTTGTTTAGCAGATGCCTATTAGTGTTTGTCCTATAAAATGTAACATAAAAGTTTTAAATGAAAGCCAAATAATCATCACAGAAGTAAAGCAGTACTCACATTACAGTGTTTATGGTAAATGGGGTGAAATAGCCAACTAATGACACATCGGAATGGCTGTGGGGGGGGGGCACATTCGACCATGATTTTGTGAGAGGGGAAGGGTGGCAAACTCAAGACAGCCCTGGGCAGCACAAACTCAAGCTACACCACTAATCAGTAGGTCATGGAGAATGACCTTTGGAGGTCTTAGCAAACTATAATATTCTTTTGCTAAGATTTGAATATTGCCTACCATTAAATCCCCTACTTTTACCGCAAAACCCACATAATGCAAGTCACCAAAAACAAAATCCTGTGGTTCAGCTTCTCCCTTCCCAGTAAACAACATTGTTACACATTAAAAAAATGGTTACCATTTAGTACAGGGTTGGGGCCATATTTTGGTTGTCTGTTCTTCAGTTTGTGTTTGAAAGTTGGTATCCCACAATTTCAGTGGAGTGGGTGGGGTTACATAATTATTAATGTAACTTTTATATTAGTCATCGTACAGGTGTGTACCTATTTTCCATTTTATTTTTCAATTTAAGTTTACCAATTGGATTTTAAATTCTGTAGACACTCAATATCCCTTATTCAAATTTGAGAAAAGAATTATATATATTTTATTCACAGTATTCTGTAAATTATATGTCGTTTAATCAGGCAGCCATATTTATATAGTTTCATTAATAATTTATACGATTTGTACTGTTTAGATGAAGAAAAGTGAATGTTTCAAACATTTTTTTTTATGAAAATTTAATTGTTTACCCTTGGCGTAATAGCTTTAAAAACCCCTGGGGTTAAAAAAGGGGGTGGGTAGGATTTAATCCCTCCCCTGGACCAGTAACAAACCTAACCCCCCAAAAGGGGGTTTTCGGCGATGTCCCGTACCAGAGACCCTCACCAAGTAAATTTTCTTTAAAAGATCAGGGCTCCCGTCCTGGGGAGGGTTTTCCCCCCCCCAAATAAGATCCCCCCTACACACAGAACCAACTGGTATTAGTAGGTCCTCCCCCCGTCCTTTAAACCCGGCTCCCTTGACTTTGGTATATTTTAAAAAACAACAAAACCCCCCAAAAAAAACAAAAACAAACAAACCCCCCTGGGTATTGCTTGGGCCCCTTTTTTTTTCAAAACGAGATTTTCCCACAGTGTTAAATAAACAAAAATTTCCCATGGTAACAGAAAAAACATTTTATCTCTTTTTTTCCCCCTACCCTTTTTAAAAAAAAAGAATTAAAAATAGTTCTAATTGGTTTTAAGATGGTTTTGCTTGGGCATAAAACCTGTAAAAAATATCCTTCCAGGGGAAATTATTCACCCCAAAAAATAAATGGCTAGGTTAACTCTTCTCCCAGGGCTTTTAACCAGAAATTTTTCTTTCCACCCATTTTAAATTTTTTGCAGCCCTTTTTTTTTTTAAACGGGCCCTTTTTTAACATCACAAAGTATGTAAACCTTGATTCCCATACCCTAAATTCCCCTTTAAAATCAAAGAGGGCTTGTAACCACTGGGTTTTTTTCCTGGGGGGGTCTGGGATAACTTCCCTCCCTTCCTTTATTTTAGGCTGGGTTCAAGTCCTTGGTGTGCTGAGGGGTTTTGGTTTTCTGGGGACATTAAATTCCCCTTGGACATCTTTTCTCGGCCAATGTCTGAAAAGGCTATGCCCTGAAACGGGTTTCTTTTAACCCCTTGGCATTGTTTTTGGCCCTTTTACCCTTTTTAGGGATTTTGGGGGCTTTGTTCTCAGGGGTTTTACATCCCCAAAAAGGGGATTGTACTCAAATTTTGGGCCCGAAATTAAAGGGCAAACCTCCCTGCTGTTGGGTCCCCCAGTTAGGGGGAATTGTTTTTTCCCTTTGGACTGGTTTTCAAAGGGAAACTTAAAGGGTCCCCGGCCCAATTCTTTTCTGACTTAATGGTTCCACCATTTAATTTTGGGGTGTTTTTCCAAAGGGTGCAACACTTTTGGGAGTTCCTGGCTTGGAATTGTCTGTTTCTTGAGGCCCCTTTTAGGACTTTTTCCGGGGGTTTTCCCTTTGGTACGGCGGCAGCCCAATCCCTTTCCTTTGGCCGTCCTGAAATAATCCAAAATCCCAGGAGAGCCTTGGGGACCCACTTTTAACTTTTGGATTAATGGTCCCCAACTCCTTGGGTTTTGCCGAGCCTTTTAACCCCCTTGTGAATGGGGTTTTAAAAGCTGGGGACTTATCGTAAGCCCGGGGGGGGTTTTCAAAGGTTTGCAATCCGGAGGTGTGGGCCCCCTTTAGCAGCAACCTCTTCAGTAGTTACAGATCTTACAGATCTCTTTACTGTGGAATTATTTAGATGACTTTTACTTCTGCAGAGATTGTGCATAGTTACTGATACTGGTGGATTGTAGAAGTATGAGTAGACTTTTATGATGGAAATGTTCTGAATTGGGCAGTTTTGTCATTATTGGTTCATGCATTTTGTTTAATTGCTTACTGGAAAAATGCTCACAACAATAAATTTAAAACGAGCTGTAACAAGTGTGCTGTATTATACAAGGAATGTGATTTAATACAATCAGGAAGGTGTATCAAAAAGCACATGTATGTTTCATGTGCAAGGGGCTTATGATTTGAAAACAGCCCAAAGGTAATCTTTATCCGCTACTGGCCAGATGTATTTTCTTTGAATGTGGGTTTCAATGCAGTTTCAATCAATGCGAGTTTCAAGGGCAGAGAATTTTTAATGCTAAGTCTGTTTTCATTGGGAGACTGTATTGCTTTGTTTAGCAGATGCCTATTAGTGTTTGTCCTATAAAATGTAACATAAAAGTTTTAAATGAAAGCCAAATAATCATCATAGAAGTAAAGCAGTACTCACATTACAGTGTTTATGGTAAATGGGGTGAAATAGCCAACTAATGACACATCGGAATGGCTGTGGGGGGGCACATTCAACCATGATTTTGTGAGAGGGGAAGGGTGGCAAACTCAGACAGCCCTGGGCAGCACAAACTCAAGCTACACCACTAATCAGTAGGCCATGGAGAATAATCTTTGGAGGTCTTAGCAAACTATAATATTCTTTTGCTAAGATTCGAATATTGCCTACCATTAAATCCCCTACTTTTACCGCAAAACCCACATAATGCAAGTCACCAAAAACAAAATCCTGTGGTTCAGCTTCTCCCTTCCCAGTAAACAACATTGTTACACATTAAAAAAATGGTTACCATTTAGTACAGGGTTGGGGCCATATTTTGGTTGTCTGTTCTTCAGTTTGTGTTTGAAAGTTGGTATCCCACAATTTCATTGGAGTGAGTGAGGTTACATAATTATTTATGTAACTTTTATATTAGTCATCGTACAGGTGTGTACCTATTTTCCATGGGCCTTTGTCCAGATTTTTAATGTTTTCAAGTTGAGAGGTATGCCTGAGACACGTAAATATCCCTTTTCAAAATTTGATGTGAATGACATAATCATATTATCCCATATGTCTGTAAATATATGCATACAACATATTTTAATATTTATTTTTAATTCTAACAGTTTACTCATTCTGGATTTTCTGCTACTGGTTTTGAAGCCTTTCAGGCATGCCACATTATTCAGATATGGAGGGAGATGAGATGATCATAGCATAGCTATTTTAGTTACAGTAATCTGTAAATTGATATCCTCAGTACTTCAAAAGATGACCCAGGCACAGCTCAGTAATGTTCGGACAGTATTACAGTTTTTTCACTTTATGATAAATTTAACTTGTTTGTAGCCTTGGCTCTAGATGATTGTTACTGTTGAAGTGATTCCCCAACCCCATGTGTAAATATGGGAAAAAGGGGGCAGTGGATGGATGGATGTGTGACGTCCCTCCTCTGGACCAGTAATCAAGGAGCCTCAATCCTCACCACTGATACCGGTGAGGGATGTTCACTTGGAATAAAGATAGATACACACAGTATTTCCAGATGCAGCTCTCTCTACACCAAGTACAATTTCTCTTAAGAGCATACAGGGAACATACCCAGTCCTGGGGATGGGTTTCCCTCTGTCCAGGCCCCAAGTAAGACTCCCCACTGACACATCTGTAGAGTTGAGTCCTAAGCTGAGTATTCCAAGTCAGGTCCTCCACTACCGTCTCTGTGAAACCAGTGCTCTGACACACGCATTCTTTGAGATATGATTTTCACATACACACACAGACACACACACACACCTGGGATGATGTAGCTGAGTGGTCCTTCTTTGTCAGGTTTCACAAACAGACTGCTGTGAGACTTCTGCCTCATCTAGTGTTAAAGCTAATGTTACAACATAATTTCACTACTGGATAACAGAATAACATAACATGCATCTGGTTATCTGACTTTTAGTTCTCACACTACCCCCTTTACTAGAAACTGAACCAGAATCTAACACACATGTGTCATAATACACACACACAAAGGTTTGCTAAGATGTGTTATAGCATTGGAAGCTATAAAACCATGTCACAAACGTCCACCCTTCCAGGGTAGCAATTAGTTCACCTTAAGGAAAATACAGTAGGATTTCTAGTCCTGGTTTTTACAGATGTTTTGTCTGCGGCTGCAATCAGAACTGTAAGATAAAATTTTTATGACCTAAACCAGGTAATTTAATTTCAGACTATTTTTCAAAGTTAGTTGGACTGAGATTAACCTCTTCTCTTCCAGTATCCTCTGTTACAGTATTTTCATTTCAACTGTTACAACACAGTCTGACATACAGGTGCATTTCTTTTCTGTCCAGCAGGACCCACTGTTGGTACATTTTTAACACAAGCAGCTTTGCAAACTCATTTTTCAACACAAGTATCTGTACAAATCAGCTTGATATACAAATGACATGTAATTCTTTAAAAAAAACTCCAGCTAGCTATGCTGGCATATGTTACACAACCACTGCCCTACTTCTCTTGGCCTAGCTGGCAATACCTTATATCATCACATCTCTTCCCCTTTGAAGATTCAGGCTAGTTTTTCAAGTGAACCTTGAGAGATGTGGCTTGAGGGACATGCGTCTGTCTGGGAACATATTAACCCATACCCTGTCTTGAGATCCCATCTCTGTTTGCATTGCTGACCCCACTATGGTGCTGCACTGTCATATATGCCTGCAACCCCAGGCTTCACCTTAACAACTTGGCATTTTGCTGGCTGGCTTGATGTAGCCATGTTAAGTGATTATGGTCTGTAACTACAGTGAATTTCCTACCATACAGATAGGGTTGAAATTTCTGTACTGCCCATACTATGGCTAGACATTCTTTTTCTACAGCTGCATAACATTCCTGCCTGGGTTGGAGTCTACAGCTGAGAAGAAAAATGGGTGCTCTTCTCCCTTTGAGGAAACTTGGCTGAGCACAGCCCTCACCCCATGGTTCAAAGCATCCACCTGCACAGCATATTCTTTGTGTAATCTGGACTAACACACATGGTCCTCTCAAATCCCATTTAAGCCTTTGGAATGCCTGCTCACAGGCTGTGGTCCACACTACCTTATCTGGTATGTTTTTCTTCCTTAGGTCTGTGAGGGGAGAAACTATTGTACTGTAACTGGGAATGAACTTTCTATAGTACCCCACTGTCCCCAAGAATGCCCTCACTTGCTTTTTGGTAACAGGGGCAGGCCATGCCTGAATAACTTCCACTTTGGCAGGTTCCGGCATGATCTTACCATTCCCTTCTCTATGTCCCAGGTAGGAGACCTCTGCCATACTCACCTGACACTTACTGGGATTAATAGTCAACCCTGCCCTTTGCAGTCTGCCCAGGAGCTCCCTGACATGCTGAATGGGTTCTTGCCAGGAATGACTGTAGATACCAATATCATCCAGGTAAGCAATGGCATAATCTCCTGCTGCTGCTAGGGATATGCGCTACCATCCTCTGGAAGGTTGCTGGGGCATTTTTCATCCCAAAAGCCACCTTTGTGAACTTGTATAATCCAAAAGGAGTCACAAAGGCTGACCTCTCTCTAGAGGTGGTAGTCAATGGCACCTACCAGTAGCCTCTGAGCCGATTAATAGTGGTCAGATACTTAGCCTCACCCAGCTGCTTTCAGGCTTCATCTGTCCTAGGCATGGGGCAAGCATCTGATTCTGTGAGACTATTTAGCTTTCTGTAGTCCTTACAGAACCTCGTGCTGCCATCTTTCTTTGGTACCAGCACCACTGGAGAGGTACACGAATGGTTAGACTCCTGCATTTCTCCAAGTTCCAACATTTCCTGTATCTCATCCCTCAGAGTCTGTCTGACTCAGGCACCCTATAAGGGGCCTGCTTGATAGGCTGTTTGGGTCCTGTATCCACATGGTGCTGCACCAGGTGGGTACACCCAAGTTTCCCAGTGGACATTCCCCCAAACTCATGTAACACTGCTTGGATAACTGCTGGAACATTGCTACTCATCATGTTAACATGGTACAATTTGTGCCTCTGCCTGTCAGGTTTACCATGTAGTTAACATCACTGATCTTCCTTAACACTTCAAAGGGTCTGTCCCAAGCTGCCTGCAGCTTATTGTGTCTGACAGGAATGAGAACCATAACCTGCTGCCCTACAGCATACTCTTGGGATCGAGCATTCCTGTCATACCACATCTTTTTCTGCTGCTGGGCTCCTGCCAGGTTCCCCTGGGCCAAGTCTTTAGGTTTAGGGCATATTCCACAACAGACTCCTTGTGGGATTCACACTCATCCTGCCACTCATCACAAATCAAATCTAAAAGGCTCCTCACTCTATGCCCAAACAACAACTCAAAGGGTGAAAAACCTGTGGATTCCTGGGGTACCTCTCTGTATGCAAACAGATGGGCAAATATTTTCCCACTCTCTCTTAAACTGGTCTGCAAATGCCTATATCATGGTCTTTAGTGTAGAGTTTAGCCTCTGCACAAGACCATTAGTCTTGAGGTGGTAGTGGTGGTCTTTAGGTGCTTGTCTGTGGGAGTGCTTCACCCCACAGCACACCCACAGACAAACCAGCAGGTCTGACATGAAATTGGCAGCTCTGTTAGTCAGTATTTCTCTTGGAAAACTTACCCTGCTGAAAATCTCTAATAAAGCATGTGCCACCTTCTCGGCCTCGATGGAGGACAGAGCCATCTTGTATGTGATCTTGTGACTGTCTCTCTTTCTGAATCATGTGTTGGCCACTATCAAACCATTTCCCAGGCTGGTCTAGAATGGCCTCTCCTCCTTTATTCTTGTTGCCTCAACCATGTGGACCTAGGCAGTATTTATATCCTGTTTTGTCTGCCCTGATATGTGCATTCAAGTCACCCATTATCAACACAATGTTGTTCTGCTTTATCTAGTAGGTCCTACAACTGCTGTATAAATACACTCTTTTCCTCATTATGACAAACCTGCTGTGGAACGTAGGCCGAGATTAAGAATACTACCCTATCACTATTCTGATCGCCACGAGTCTGTCACTAATTCTGATGGTATCCTTCACTACCTTCTGAAGCCTCTCTCTCACCATAATTCCCACACCATTTCTAGCCTGTCCTCCTCCTGAGTAGTTCACTGTGGATTCCAAGCTGCACTGCCCTTCCATCTTGTCTCTTGGCTACATAGGATGTCCAGCCTCTCTCGTACCACTATGTCATCCACTTCCACACTACATCCTGTCAGTGAACTTACATTGAGTGTAGCAATTTCTTTGTTCATGTTTGGCAGGTTGATTTGGTTTTATGTCCATCTTTTGTTCAACAGAGTTGTCACAGGTAACCCAGGCTGAGCAATTGGACACCGGCTGGCCAGCAGCTTATTGACCCAGGGATGCTGGGTATTATGGCAGGCACAGACTGGCCAGTAGGGGCACATATACATCTCCCACCATTAGCATGGGTCCCTGGCATAGGTTGGAGTACCCTGGCTCCTCAACCCACTTATTACTGGCAAATACCCATGCCCATTTGGCAATGTTAGTCAACATGACTGAATCACCTAGAGGCATATCTTACACCATTGAATAGCTTGCCTTGCCATGGTGCGCAGTCTGTGATCCATGTTCAGCTATCTTGAGGATATTGCACCCCACATTAGTTGCCCAAAGCAGTTGGTCTGTACAGCTCTTCCCCCTATATGGCACCATGTAAAGTCTGTGCTGCTGCTCACAGCTATGTTCATTGGTGAGTCCGAGATGGAAATACTTAGCATGTTTTTCACAGGTGGGAAGAACCCCACAGAGATTCAAGGAGAACATGCAAACTCAAAACAAGCATTGGCCAGAAATCAGGACTGAACCTTGTATCTTGTGCTTGGGTGGCAGAGATCTTAACCATTAAGCCAATTGACAGGAAATAAAATAGAAAAGGTAAAGAGAAAACACTGACAGGGAAGAATCTTGCAGCTGTTCATCCAAAATCAGTTCAAGCTCCAGCTTTGGTACAAGACATGGCTTCCAGTACTCTAGAGTTAAAAATAAGTCAAATGTGCTCAGAGCTGATTAAAATAAGTGAAACACTGAAGGATTATATAAACTCAAATAAAATGCCGGAGAAATAGAAGAAGCTTTAAACAGATAATCAGATGAGCTGATAAAACTGCAAAAAATTAGAGGTTAAAATGAGTATGAGACTGCTCAAGAAGAGATGTTCCAAGAAATGGTAGAATTAGAGGACAGCGCATGTAGGGAAAATTCTGAGATTTTCTACTGTACCAGAAAAACTAGAAGGAACAGACTGTACTAACAATTGGACTGGTATTCCAAATCAGGAACTGTTAAGTGAACTGGCACACACTGTGTGTATGCTCCAAATGTGGCCATGAGAAAGCAGCCAAGACCTTTATTAGTAAAGATGCAAATGTACCAGCAGAAGCAGTTCATCTTGACAAAACATTGGCAAAAGGCAAAGTATTAAGCTGGAGACAGTAGAGTGTTTGTGGAAAATATTTTTTCATTGTATACCTGGCAAAAGAGAAACAAATTTATTCCACTAATCAGGGAATGTTCAGAGGCAGGTGTGAGATTCAAGCAGCTGTATCCAGCTGTATTTAGAATATTTTTCCAGGATGATCAGTCATCCTTTAATGCAGAACAGACTATGGAGGAGATGCAAAAGTTTGTCTAACAAAAAATGAGCCATCAAGCAGAAGGAGAATCTGCTTCTCATTCTTATGATGATAAAGCACGTAGAGAGACCTTGCCACTGAAACATTTTCCACAGTTCCTGTTTTCTGTTCCAAAGGAAAATAAATGCTTGAGAGATAGAAAAAAGCACAGGAGATGACCAGAAGAGTTGGTAGCAATGTAGAATTGAACTGGAATCTGGATTTGGGAGATGGAGATGAACAGGAGGACCAGCAACATGAAAATTAGTGAATAAATGTAAGACTGCAAACCATCAATCACATTTGTGAAATACAGCTATATAAGAATAAGTGGAAAGAGTGGACTTTTGTTGACTTTGTTAAACTTGTCTGGAACTGAAAGGTGTTTGCCTCACTTCATGTTGTTAATCTTTGGAAGGACTTTGAGGGGAGGGGAGGAAGAAGGAACGGTACTTATAAGTAAAACACTTTCTTCTTAACAGTATTTCTATGAAATGTTTCACAATATAAATTGCATATTTTATAGAAAATATTTTAGTGGCTCCTGTATGCGAGTCATTACAGTAAACATATTATTTTTTCCTTTCTCTTCTCTTTATTTCCTTTTTTTGGCATTAATAAATATAAGCATTACAATGCAAAAAGAGAAGAAAAGCTAGACAAAACATGTTTAAGTTAATAGGCTGTAATCTTGCTTTGTTGAGGTGGGTGTAAAAGTATACAGATCATAATATGTGTAGAGCAGATGGTTTCTCTTACTTCTGCATTGGTAAATGTTTGCATTAAGATTATTGGCTTAGTGTAATACATTTTAAGCGGAAACAAGTAAATATGAGAACATCAAGTATAATGAAAAATTTTCCTTTAGCAGTAAATGTTTCAGCTTGACTTTCAGGCTACAACAGGAGGCTTCATTTTTCTTTTTTATCTTACTTTTCCATGGAGACAAGCTGTAGTATGACAATAAAAGTCAAAGCCCTGGCTTCTTCATGCCTGAAAGTAAATGATTTCTGAATGTATACAAGTAGTTTTCACATCTTGTGGGAAGGTAAAAACAAAATGAAAACTCCAGCAAAGCTATAACTTCCACTGAGTGACCTCCCAAACCTCTTGTATCAGAGGCACATGGGATATATGCAAATGAACCTTATGAACATCGCCAATGAGCTGAAACACCTGATGTTCATAAAGTTCATTTGCATATATCCCATGTGCCTCTGATACAAGAGGTTTGGGAGGTCACTTAGTGGAAGTTCTAGCTTTGCTGGAGTTTTCATTTTGTTTTTACTGATTGGTTTTTCAGTGACCTTCTCACATCTTGGGGAAGGGGAATAAAGTTTAAAAAGAACAAGTGTCAATTAGTGTAAGTAGAAGCACAGATAATACACGTGCCTTGGCATGGATAACCACAATATCAGGTTATCTAGGGCCTGTGTTAGCAGCTGTTTATTTGCCACAAATGTTTCTGTTAGGAGGGTTAAACTTCATTATTTGAAGATGCACATAGTTATATGTGTTTGTCTTAAGTTAATAGATTATGGGGTATTTTGGGGGTATGTTTGGTTTCTTGTTTGAGGGTTTTTATTAAAACAAAAAGTCTTGTAAAATGAGGCATAGGTTCCAATGTTGATGATAACAAAAGACTTGTCTATAGGATTATCCTATCAAACATTAATGGGTGCGTGGATCTCAAAAGCTAGAGTGAGACAGTTAAAAAAAGCTGCCATATAAAATAGGTGGCAATAATGACTTTTTCCCATAATGGTGACTCTCTCCATATTATCTTGGAATGGAAATGGTCTCTCAGTTCTAGGCAAAAAGGAAATAATACTTAATTATATTAAGAAATGCAGAGTGCAAATAACAATGCCGCATGAGATATGGTTGGAAGGAACTGAGCATGTGAATTTGATAAAGAAAGGATGTCAGGGTGGATATTCTGCACAATATCAGGAACAAAGGAAAAGAGGAGTACTTGTATTAATTGCCAGATGAGCTCCAGTTGTGTAGAGGAGGGAAGAAAAAGCTAATAATGGCAGATTTGTAGTAGTAAGGGGCTACTTGTTTTGGAGCTTGAAAAAATTGGGAGAAATAATTGACTTTTAGCAAGGAATATTACTTATAGGTAGGGACTGTAATTTGATTTGCAAAAATGAAGATGTCTCGGGGGCTTAGAAGAGAAAATATAACAAAAGAAGGTACATTCTGAAAACATTTATGAAAATATTTGGTATGAAAGACATGAATTCCATGGCAGGAACTCAGAGAGAATTTACATATTATTGACCAAGGTACAATAAATGGGCTAGACCTGATTGAAATTCTATTTCACAGGAACATGACCATTTAATTGAGAACTTTGATACACATGCAATAACTATTTCAGAACATGTGCCAATAATTAAGATAAAACTGCAGAGTAAGGAAGTAAAGAAGAGACAATGGCACTTCCTGACCTACCTGTTAAAAAGAGGAATTTAAGAAATGGATAGTGGAAATTATCCATGAGTTATTGAGGAAGATAGAAAGTACTCCAGAAGTTATAGCTAGTCAGTGGAATAAAATGAAAGAAGAATTAGAAAAAGGGTAGAAATGAAAGAAAAAGATATCTGATTATGAAATAATAAGAATTATTTAGAGGGGCTTACAAATGTTAAAGGTATTATAAAATATAGGGAATCTTACCGTACAAGAGAAGGCGCAATTGCAGAGAGCTAAAAAGAAAATAAGAGCGTACCTGGATAATATGCATAAGTTTAGTAAGACTGCTGTTAAGTAACTGGTTTTTTTTTTTTTTTTTTTTTTTTTTTGAGGACAAGGCTGTATAAATAGAGCTGCTAGACCTATGCTACACTGGTTCATAAGTTGCAAAGCACTCCTTGCATTGTAGCTTTGATGCTGTAGAAGCATTAAGCAGGACAGCTGCCACTAGGTCAGTCATCAGGAGACATTTCTAGCTTAGAGAGCAGCACCTACCTGACTATCATTTCAAAGTGCAAATTCTTAGATGCTCCCTTAGACAAGGATTTCCTCTGTGGACCCCAGACACAAAGTGTTTTCAAAAGACTGGATGAAAAGGCTAAGACTGTGCCGACAGTCAAAGACTTTCTGCAAATCCTTCCATGTAGATTCAGTAGAACCTACACTAGTAAGGGCCTGGTCTTTCCTACTTTGCACTCCAGTCAAACAGCAGGAAAACCTGGAGAAGCAAACACCCAAGAAGGTGGCAAGCCAAACATAAGATCAGGCCTGAGGGTCCCAGTACCAGGGAACCAGCAGAGAGCAGCTGTAACTCAGAAAAGCACCCTTCTCTTCTCCCACCCCCTCCAGAAAATCCAACCCCAAGCCATCCCCCAAAAAGCTAGGGGGCAAGCTCTCCCTCTTTCTAAAAAGATGGATAGACATTACACAAGACAGGTGGGTTCTAAATGTCATAAGGCCATGATACAAGATGCATTTTTGTTCCATTGCAAGGTTCACAGGCATTCTCCCAGATCCAAAAGAACAACTTCAGGAGGCACAGCCATAGATTCAAATTTGTTTAGATAAAGTTTCCACAAAAGAAAAGAGAACAGGGGGTTTTACTCCAGATTATGTCTGGTTCCAAGAAAGAAAGGGTCCTGGAGACCCATCTTAGATTTCTCATATCTAAACAAGTTTCTTATTGTTCCAAAATTCAAAATGCTTACTTTACAGAAACTTCTTCTAATGATTATCCCTCCCCCAAAGGTAATTAATCAATGTAAACCCAAAGGATGTCTTCCTTCATATCCCCTCCATAAAGAACATAGGAGGTATGTTCACTTCAGAGCAGGATGCTGCCACTGGATGGAAACAGTCTAACTCAGAACAGAGTAACCACCATACACTCCACTATAATTTTTGTGGTGCCCTTTGGCTTGTCGAATGCTCCCAGATTTTTCACCAGATGCCTGGCTCAGGTAATTGCATATTGCATGACAAAGGGCCTCCAAATTTACCCCTATCTGGATGACTCCCTTCTTCACACAAGCACTGTGGAAGATCTAAGCACCTCACTGCATTTCACCATGAAATACATGTCATATTTGGGATTCTTGATCAGTTTGAAAAAGTCCAACCTCTGGACTTCCTAAGTGGCTGCACACCGAGTAACAGCTTAATTACACCTCTCCCATTGTGAAAACAGAAACTGAGAAAAGCCAGTCAGCTTGTCTTTTGGGATAAATTTCAGTTACTGGCTTGTACGTGCATTGCTTGGATGTCAGAAAAAAGAAATTTAGAGAACCTGAAAGAAAAGCAACCACAAAAGGTTGGAATAATCCTGCAGCTGTTAAAAAGTAGTACAAACTCCAGCTTTGGTGCAAGATATGACATCCAGTAATCTTGAGGAAAAACGTAAGTCAGATGTGGTCAAAACTGATTAAAATAAACACTGAATGAGTATATCAACTAAAATAACAAAAGAAAAAGACTGGGAAAGTGGAAGAAACTTTAAACAGGTATTCAGATGAGTTGATAAAATTGCAAAAATCAGAGGTTGAAATGAACAGTCTGGTTGAGTATGAGAATACTCAAGAGGAGATGTTTCAAGAAATGGTAGAATTAGACAGAGCACGTAGGGAAAACCTGAGACTTTCTGCTGTACCAGATAAACTGGAAGGAGTAGACTGTATTAATTTTATGAAAGCACAAATATGTAAGTGGACTGGTAGTCTGCAGGGATTGTTAATTGAAAGGCCCTATTGTACCCAGCACTACCAGGCTACAACTCATACCATACCATTTTGGCCACAAAACCCAAATTGAAATACAAAAGGCGGGGGGCTTATCTATATTCATCAAGGATATCCACACCTCCAGGTTAGTGGCACAGCATGATGCTTCAGAGATTATCCACATGCAACTAACAACGGGCAAAACTGCAATTCAAATTGTAGCTTGCTGCAGATCACCCACCATGTCCCAGGACCCCCATTCCGCATTTCTGGAAACAATGGGAAACATAAAGATACTACCAAACACTGTAATATTGGGTGATTTCAATTACCCAAACATTAACTGGGAGAACTACTCAAGTACTAACTCCCTTGCCCAACATTTCCTAGAATTTATAAACTCAAACGCCCTGGTTCAACTCCCATCAGAGGTGACAACATATTGGACCTGGTCATCACCAACATTGGTGAGCTGTGTTCCACACCGGAGGTCAACCCCTCGCTGGTTTGATCTGACCATAAATAAATCACTTTGGATATCCACATTCTACCCCCACCCCCGGACAAGGAAACCACTGTGAAAAACTTTTCAAAAGCAAACTTCACATTACTTAAGACCGAGGTGGAAAGTTTCAAAGCCCCCATGCTGAAGGATAATGCTGTCCAAGCTGCAAAATCCTTTACTAATGCATTCTACGGGCACCTACAAGAATGCATGAATCGTGCAGTCCCAAGCAAAATGAAGACTCACTCCTCCAAGAAAAGGAAACCAGTCTGGTGGATTCCTGCCATAAACAAGCTATGCAATAGAAGGACGAAACTAGTACAGAAAAGAGTACAATCCCAAGAAGGGAAGTCATCCCTGATCAGTATCAGCAAGAAACTACAATCCCTCATAAAATCATCCAAGGTGAGCTTTGAAAGAAAAATTGCCAAGGACTCCAAAGATAACCACAAGGCATTCTTTAGCTATGTCAAGAATCTAAGTGGCAATGCTCAGATCTGCTCGGAGTTAGTGCAGAATGGCAGAAAATACACTGAACTGACCGATATTGCCAACATCCTGGCAGACAGGTTCAGTGCAAACGTCACCCCCCTCTCACCCCCAAAAGGGCCAATAATCATACCAGAAGAATGTGGAGTCCCTGAAATCACAGACACTTAGGCTAAAACAGCCCTCTCAAAGCCAAAAATACAGCATCAATGGGACTGGACAGTGTCCCAGGCTGCGTCCTACACGAGCTCAAAGACGAACTAACCCCTCACCTAAACACACTGTTTAAACTCAGCCTCTTCACAGGCTACATACCCATAGAGTGGCGCACAGCAACGGTTATTCCGCTCCACAAAGGTGGAGCCGCAACAGACCCTGGGAACTATTGCCCTATAAGCCTGACTAGCTTGGCCAGCCTAAACCTTGTCACCACAATAAACAGGACATGCTGGAGGGATAGATTCCTGTCCCAGAGACTTCCCATACTCTGGAACAGGCTACCCATTTATGTCAAGCAAAGTTCTTCATTAGCACTCTTCAAGAAAAATCTTGATGAGTGGATGGGAAATAGGAAATACACCCCGGGGGTCACTTCTGTGTCTCTGTTCGACAGTGGCACAGGGAAATAACTTTCTTGGGTGGCATAAGTCAGGGAGCCCTGTTGGCTAGTCTTACGTAGGCCCTTGGGCTGATAGCCTAGTATCTACCTATGAACCTATGCTCTGCAAGGCTATGGAGCACATCATCATGGAACTCATTAACAGAGACATTGGGAACCTCCAAACACTGGACCCTACCCAGTTCGGCTTTGTTAAGGGCAGATCATGCCTCCTAAACCTGGTGGACTTCTTTTAAACAGTTATCAAGGCTATAGACAAGGGAAAGGTGGTACACACAGCCTACCTAGACCTCGCTAAGGCCTTTGACACCATTCCCCATTCTGGTATAGGCAAGCTCACCAGCCTGAACATAAACCCCTACGTCACAAGATGGGTTGCCAGCTGGCTCACGGACAGAACCCACATGGTGAGAGTTGTGGGAGCTAGGTCTGACTCTAAACCGGTTACAACTGGCGTTCCCCAGGGCTCAGTCCTAGGACCTCTCCTGTTCGGCATATACTTCTCAGAGTTACAGGCAAACACAGGAGGACTATTGTTGATCAAGTTCGTAGATGACTGCAAACTAGGGGCTATAATTGAGTCTCTAGTTGACACAGACATCCTCCAAAAGGGTCTCACTGAGATGGATACCTGGTATCAAAATCGTGGCCTCAAGCTAAATGCCAAAAAGTGCATAGTCATCCCCTTTGGGAAAAACAAAGTACCCACAAACTACCACATAGGTGGTAGTCCCCTAAATATGGAAGACGTAATAAGGGATCTGGGGACCCAAGTAGATAGTAATCTCACCTTTGATAATCACATTGCCAAAGTGGTTAGAAAATCCTTCTATGTGGCCCACCTAATCACAAAAGGGTTCGTTCGCATCCAGATCAAAATAGGTCATTGTGCCCCTCTACTCATCACTCATCAGACCCATCATAGAGTACAATGCCCCATTTGGGATGTACCTTACAAAACACCTGCAACAGCTGGAAAGACCACAGAAGTACCTCATCAAGAGGATCACTGGCCTCAAACAGATTCCCTATGCAGATCAACTGAAGAAACTCCAGCTGTACTCGGTTGCATACTGCCTACTCACAGGTGATCTCTGCCTGACATACAAGGCCATGTCCAACCCAGAATTGATGGGCATGCTCCACTTAAAGAAAACCTTATCCCCTTGAGCCCAAGCCACATGCTCTAGGGATCTAAACCTCACCACAACAATAAATAGGATGTGCTGGAGGGATAGATTCCTGACCCAGAGATTTCCCATGCTCTGGAACAAGATTCCAGTCTACATTAGGCAGAGCTCCTCGCTAACACTTTTCAAAAGAAACCTTGACTAGTGGATGGGAAACAAAAAGTTTACCCTGGGGATCACTTCAGTGGCTCTGCTGGACAGAGGCACAGGGAACTAATCTAAGGGGGCGGCAAAAGCCAGCACATTCCGGCTAGGCTTATAAATGTCTTCGGGCAGATAGCCTAGTACCTACCTATGAACCTATGTATGCTCCAAACCTGGCCATGAGAAAGCAGCAAAGACCTCTAATAGTAAATATGAGTTGATTCTGACAAAACTGTGGCAGAAGGGCAAAGTACTAAAAGTTGGAGACAGTAGAGGACTTGTGGAAAATGAGAAAGTAATAACTCATTATATACCATGCAGAAGAGGAGTAAGTTTACGCCATCACTAGACAATGTTGAGAGACAGGTGTGAGATTCAAACTTCTGTATCCAGCTATCTTCAGAATATTTTCTTCTTAGAGAATCAAAGTCCAGGATAAAAGACTGCTGTTAAGCAACTGTTTTTTGATAACTCCAGAAAAGAAAAGCTTTTGGCACAACAGCTCAGGTAACAGAAAGTAGACAGGGTTGTTGCCAAGCTTAGGGACCCTATAGCAAGGAAAATAAGCAAAGATTTTATAAAGGTATTAGTAGTATTTTGGAAATTTTATGAAAATCTGTATAAACCAGAAAAATCCTGGAAGAAAACTGTGATGGCTGTAATTCCTAAAAGTGGTGAAGTCCCATAAGATATATAGGCCCATTCTGATTCGAAACCATGACTGCAACGTACGTATGTCTATAATGGATAAAAGAATGGCAGAGGTGTTGCCAAAATTGGTAGATGCAGATCATTTGGGTTTTGTGGAGGAGCGGCATTATTTTTAAAACCCCTCTTAAATTTATTTTTTGTAAGGGAATAAGTGTTAAGGATTCACTTGATTGAAATAACACCCTTTTGAACAAAGTCACAAAAGGAATGGAACCTATAAATGTGGGGCTTGTAGTTATTGGCACCATATACTGCATGGTGAAGGTGTGTATATCAAAAGTAGGAATAAGTATATTAGCGGAAGGACTTTCACCAATTGCAATAGTATGGTTGTGATTTATATTGACCTATGTGTTACATATGAAGCCTTCCATGTAGGGAAGACTGAGCATATGCTCAAACGAATATATGAACATTATTATGATGTTAGAAGTAAGAAGAAGAAAAAGTGCACTATAAAAACATATATTTAAGTATAATCAGGCTAAATTCCAGTTTTTTGTGTGTGTGAGAGGAAGTACCAGTACATGTTAGGGTGGCTTTTGGGAGACAAAAACTGCATATAAAGAAGTATACTGTCAGCTTATTTTAGAGGCCAGTAATGCACCCAGGGCTTAATGAATAGTAAGGCACCAGGGCTTAATGAATATGTACCTTTAGCCTCAGTTTTAAAGTTAAAAGCAGCTAAATTATGATTTTCATGTTATTTAATATATCTATTTATTTCTTCAGTTATCAATTTCTTTATTGTGATATGTGTTTTTAATCTGTATCCACAGTTGAAGTAATTTTTGGAGATTGTAATATGTGTTTGTAACCACTAGATGGCGAATTAGGGACATTTTACATACGTTTTATTTACAGTGTTTCATTATATTTATACACATTTTTATCAATTTAATTGGTTGCATTTATGTGAATATTTTAGGATTTTCAATACAATTTCATTATGTTTTTAATGGTGAAGTGTTTATTCTAATAGTTTTAATAAAATGGTTGGGATTTTAGCTTTATTTTAATGTGATCCTGTTAGGGTTAATTAATTGAAGGGTGTGCAATTTATCAGTAATTAGACGTGGGTAAAAGGATATTTAAGTCAATAGATTGGTACATGTGATGAAGTCCATGTTGGGGAAAAAAGCAGTGATAAAGTTAAAGTGTTTATGCCTAAATAAAGTCTTTTTATCAGATTAGAGCCTGGTCATTTTATAGTGCTGCATTTTAGTTTATTGGTTGTCCTACGTTGTCCTGCTGTGGTGTGCTTAATTAGAAGGGTATATAAGGGATTGGAGGCAGAAATTAAAGTGGGGGGTTCCTCTTTAATACATTCTATTTGAACAGCGGAACCAGGCAAGAATGTCCTGTTTCTCCTTTATTTGTGTTAAATTTAGAACCACCGGAAAAGAAAATAAGGAACTCAGAAACTCAAGGATATAATTGGTGTAGTAATCAAGAAAATTTGGCTTTACTTGCAGATGATATTATTTTGAACCTAATAAAACCAGGAAAAGGACAATTCAGTGTTGTGGAATATTTTGAGACAGTTTCAAGTCTTTTCAGGATACAAAATTAATGAAGATAAAACAAAGGCAATAGCTGTAAATAATGTACCCACACAAGAATTGGTTCAGCAATACCTGTATTTATGGGGGTATAATAAAATAAAGTATGTAGGAGTATAGGTTTAACAAGGATTCTGTTACGGTAGCTAAGGATATGTGGGAAGAGATTAAACAAAAGATAATACAAAAAATGAGAAACTGGAAGCTCTGTTTTATGGCTATGGATAGAAAGATACAAGGTGTGAAAATATTTTTTTAGTCCCTTTAGTTGTATACATGGGTCAGACATATTTTTGTCAACAGAGGAGAAGCTGTGGATGGCAATCAAAATATAGCTAAAGAATTTTATCTGGGAGGGAAGAGGGCAATATTCAAGTGGGATAAGTTGATCCTTCCAATAGATCATGGTGGTTTTGGATTACCTGATTTGAAGGGATATTTCAGAGCTTCACAGTTAAGGATCCTGTACATAGCATAAGCAGAAATCTATAATTCAAAGTGGAAGGGGATGATGATGAAACAGGGAAGCTCAAATAATATGAAGAGACTAGTATTTTGGATGCGGATCCTTAAGGAGAACAAGAATAGCCATATAAAATATTACGTTCACAAAGTAGTAGAAAGTATTCGAAGAACTAAGCAAATGTGGAATTTAGAAAGGAGATTCTTCCGATAGGGATGACTGCAGGTAGAGATATAGAGAATAGGCAAGAGGGTACTGAAATGAAAAAACTGGAAAGGAGCCAAGGTATTAGCAGCAAATAATTAGAGAGGAAAAGGTAATAGAATGGGAAGAGGCCAATGATACATTTGGACTGCAGGTTCGAGATTGCCTTCCCTAGCGAGGATTGATATCAGAATATAGGCAAAGAGAAAGGATAGGGGTTCCTAAGTCAAAGCTGCTGTTGCAAAAGGAATAATTAGTAGAGATTATAAGATATTGCATGACAACTGTAGAAATTGATCAGAAGGGGTTAGAAAGGATTGGGTAGGCAGATTGGATAAGCAATTCACAAAGAAACAATAGTAGGCTATATACAGCGTCTAGAAGATTTAGAATTTGTGCGTGGAAGTATTTGCAAAGCTATTTTTATAACCCAAGCTGACTCCAAAGAATTTTTCCTCATGTAAATTGGCAATGTTGGAGGCATAATGAGGAAATGGATAACTGGCAACATATATTTTGTCAGTGTAATGAGCTGGCACTTTAAACATTCCCCGCAGACTACTCTGGCAGAAATACTGGGTGATCAAATTGGTGTACTACGAAATTTTTTTTTTTTGAGCTGTAATAGACGATTGGAATTGCCTAGACACAGAAAGGCCTTGCTGAATTTAATTCTGGTGGCTGACAAACAAGCAGTTAGTAAAAAATGGAAATCAAAGTCTAAACCAGCCATATTAGAAGTAGTGAATATAGCTGCAGAGAGAAAAGACCTGAAAGTGGTGTCTTTAGAAAAGGGTAGGATCAAATTACATAAGAAAAATGGGAACTGTGGGAACATTACATGCAGGATAATGTTTTGGAGGAGTTTTAAAGGAAGGCAGAAATTGAATGTGCTATGTAATGTTCGATTGACAGTGATGGTATGGAAGATTATAAATGATGTTTAATGTTTGCAACTGAAAATATGTAATTTTGTTTTTTTCATTTATATAAATGTGATATTGCCTATGTGAAAAGTGATAATTCAATAAAGCTGTTTTTTATATATATAAAAAAAAAGTCCAACCTCCTTCCTTCCACCACAGTAAACTTTCTGTGGGCAGTGTTGAAGTGCAGCCTGCAAAAATCATTTTTGCCCCAGGAAAAGATCATCTTCCTTACCCAGTACTTTCAATTGATGGTGCAGCAGGAGTCCGACAATGCCATAGGATTCTTCAGAACACTGGTGTATATGGCATCCTGCATTGTGATGATACATTTGATCAAATTATACACAAGAAAGATCTAATGGTATCTGAAAAGTGTTTGGTGCCATCACCCAACATCTATTGCACTTCAACATAGCAGTGCTCCCCAGTGTCAAGGAGGTGGTCCTGTGGTGGGTAAACGGCTGTACCCTAAACCGAGCAGTTCGCTTCACTTTTCAAGCAAGCTACCAAGTAATAACTATGTATGCCTCAAATAGTGCTTGTGGTACCCACTCTGGGGGAGTGAGGGTGCAAGGCAGGTAATACAGGTTATTTTTAAAGAAACATATCGGATTGAAAGAAATGACAGTTGTACACCGAGTCCATGTGGCATTCAAACAACAATTGATAAGAGCCACTCTGTTACTGAGGATAGACAATACCACAATGATGTGGTATATCATCAAACAGGAGTATACACTCCTACCCCCTGTGCTGGATGGCCGTGCAACTTTGGGAGATGGCACCGGACATGAAATTGTACTTACTGACAAAGCGATTCCCAGGAACAGGAAACTTGGCAGTCCATCTCAGCAGGTCATTGGTTGACTCTTATGAATGGATACTAAGAAGACTGGTTTTCAGTTTTCCTCAGGCTCACAGAAAAATTGGGTGCACCATAGTTAGCTCTATTTGCCTGAAAAGAAAACAGGTAGATCAAAATGTTTTCAAGGGTCTCATCTCATAGGGCATGGAGGACAGATGCATTTTCTT
The DNA here is from genome assembly GCF_019279795.1 of Protopterus annectens. Lineage (NCBI taxonomy): Eukaryota > Metazoa > Chordata > Ceratodontiformes > Protopteridae > Protopterus > Protopterus annectens. The sequence continues at coordinate 1,551,140,205 of NC_056737.1, read as the reverse complement.
TCCCCTGGACCAGAGCATTTCTGCATGTTTTCCTTCCCCTACCCCCAACCGCAGGATACTTGAAAGTATCTTAAAAGACAGGCTAATGGTGATCCTGATAGCACCTTTCTGGCCCAGCCAGCACTGCTTATTTAGGCTCCACACCATGGTCAAGGAGAGGCTGTGGTGATACCACTGTATGTGAACTGCTTCTCTCAGAGCAGGGGAACCACCATACATTCCCACTTGGCAAACCTGAAGTTGGCAGAGTGGATGATATAATCCTTATACCTTCCAGATATCTGTTTGATAAGGATTTTTTTACCAATCCTCAAAGAGGTGAAGAGAGACAGCACCAAGAAATCATACATCTCAAAATGAGCAAGGTTGTCCCACTGATCCTAGGGGGCAACAACCCTTGTATGCTTAACTGCCCCTGCTCTTATCCTACTTTGCAGAACTCTACTCAGAAGGACTCTTCTTTTCTTTTCTTAAAATCCATGTCTCTACCATTTCTGCCTGCCTGTGCACCACCCTTTGTTTTCTTATCCTACCTTAAAGCAATTTGTCAAGGATATGATCCACGATAGACACCCAAGGTGGGACCCTTCCCCCTCCTGCAACCTGTAATTTGTGCCAGAAGAGCTGACTCTGCCACCCTTCTAGCTTGCTGCCTCCACTGACCTCAGGTTCACTACATAGTAAACTGCCATTTTCGTATATCTCACATCAGCTAGAACAATTGCTGAATTACAAATCTTTGTGTAAGAAACCATTTCTAATCTTCCATAAGCACAGAGCTTTCCTGCAAACCAATGACGCCTTAATGTCCCAAGTAGTTTCTGAAGTCTCTGTCAACCAAGCTATCCAATTGCCTGTCTTGTTTCCTAATCTTCAAAAAAAAAGGGAGAGTCCTGCATTCCTTGTATGTCCACAGACAGCTTAGATTCTACTTGGACAAAACAAAAAAATGTAGGCAGTCTGAACAATTTTGTAACTTTTGCAAAAAATGAAGGAAAGTCTGTCAATAAATAGGCTATCGCAAAGTAGATCTCTAGCTACATTGCCTTGTATTACAAATGGTAACAATGTGAAATACCAGGACCCGCTAGACTGAGTCCTGAAACATGAAGACTGAATAGCCAGAAGAATGGACTCAACATATACTAAGTCCGAGATGACCATTTATCAGAATATCTCCTTTTCTCTGGGGTATGACAATCTCATATTTTGTGTGTATATGTTTGGGGGCTGTGGGGGTCTCCACCCCACACACATGGGGGTGCAGGAGGGCAAGCCCTCCTGTAAAAATGAAGTTTAAAGGAGCAATTGTCAAGGTTCACTCTTCTCCTGGATTTTTGATCTTTTCTGTTAAGCTTGTTGGCACTTGGCATTTTGAGTGTCATTCCAACAGAGAGCTGTTACAAACACCATGGCAAAAAAGGTGCCTGATCACATTAAAACTCATTCCACTAGGGCTACAGCAACTACTACTGCCTTCCTCAGAGGGGTGCCTGCCCAGTCCATATTAGTGGTAGCCACCTGGTCCACATTGCATACCTTTTTCAAATGCTAAAGTTTGGGTACAGCTTCCAGGATTTGAGTGGGATTCACCTTTACTGTCCTGCAGGGGCTCATTTCCCTTTTAGCCTTTACATTAATTCACCTACTTTCATAATGCACCGTGAATCCTCAACAGTAAATCACAGTGTACATAGTACAGTTGTGCATCTACATACCATAAATGTAGATGTTCGTGTCTTCATTGTTGCATTAACTATGCCCTCCTTCGTTCCTCACTGTTCTTTTGCCTTGGTTGAAGTGGGTAACACACTACACCCCCACCCCTGTTTTATTCCTTCTCCCATACCTAGAAAGTTCCTTCCCAGTTTCTGGTGGCCTTCCCTTCTGGTGATGGTTCTAGGCAGGTAATTCTCCCCACCAAGGACAAGGGTAGTGATGCCTCCGTCTTGGGGGCAAGAAAGATCTAAGGTAATGGCACTGTCCGACATCCCTTTATCTTTGGACATTCTGACATCTAATAGGTGGGCATGATCTGTGCCTGGGAGAAAGGATCAAACCAGCCAGCCAAGGGCTTTCATGACAGGAAAATCCCCAAAGGTTATTACTGCAACAGTGATGACACAGACATCTACATCCCTGGTACGTAGATGCACAAATGTACTTTATATCTATTATGAATTATGTGTCCACATATTAAGATGATTCATTTTCATTCAGACAGTTATTTAATATAGCATCTTGATATCTAATGCGTGCTTCCTTGCATTTTATAAAATTTTAGACTGAAGACATTGCATGAGTTATGAGTACTGTTTTCCAATGTGGTAGACTCAAGGGGTATTGGCTGTTACATGAGTTGTTTGTTTAAATTCAAGAAAGCAATTTCAGATAAAATATTTATGAAACCAGTCCTTAAGGGTGCTGGCCCACCCCCGTCAGAGACTGAAAACGGGTATGCCACATACTTCATACTGATGGCGTCTTAACTGAAAAGTGAACACTCCACTCTTCTACTAAGTAACATTGTATATGTTTATAAGTTTGGCATCAGAAAAGCACATTTCTTCAGTATAACCAAACAAGATCCAGTCAGATCTTTCAGGGTAACATACTGGGTACACTGTTCATACATTTGTCACAAATACAAGCCCCAGTGTATGTTGACATGTTAGTAATTGATCCCATGTTTTGTCTTTGTGACTTTACACTGTCACATAATGATTTTAAAGGCCCATGGATGTGAACTGAATGCCACCACTTTATCTGTATTGCCATGTACCTTGCAAGAGCCTATCTAAGGGGGTGCCATCAGCTGACTGCCATTGCTTTACTTCGTGGTAAAAGAATCAGTTGGAGCAATAGAGCTGCATTACCTCAAGGGTTTTCTGCTGGCACTGGCTGTCAAAGAGGGACACACATATGATGCAAAATTGTATTGTGTAGAATGCAACAAGCAATAAACATTCTGCATAGTAGTGAGTCATACTGAAGAGCTTCCACAGACTTGTCCAGGCAGAAAAAACAGACTTCAGGCCAAACAGTTGCTCAGAGTCTATTGTTGTCCAGGACAGATTAGTCTTGCAGTTTTCCTATGAGTACCCAGTGGATTACTGACTGGTGTCATTGTTTGAGTAGGTAGAGTATGTCACCTGAAAAACATAATGGGGAGGGGACATACATGAAGATGGGGTGGTTAATCGGTACTTTATTCACAACATATGGAAAATGCTGTAGAGGATATTTGGTGTTTTAGGGTGCACTTAGCTATTAGATGTCCACATTGTATCCTACTATAGAAGAAGCAGCTGTACAGTAAACTTGCTTGCCATATGTGGGAATCATTGACACTGCCAGGATGCCAGCCCTGTATGTTGGTGATAAAGCCATATGCTTCACACACTACCTGACAGTTGATGGAATTGTACCCCTTTCTGTTACAGTATCTCTCCCACCATGGTCCAAGTGGGTACAATCTTTTTAACCAAGTACCTCAGGGAAGCATTCCAGACTATATTAAGTACACTAGGTGGTAGGTTGGTCCTGTGATAACTGTGAGAACTAGATATGCTCGTCCACATGAACTAGGATAACATCAAGTAACTGTACCATTGAATCAAAAACCTGTGAGATACTCATGTCGCCAGTCTGTCCCTGAAAGGTCCCCACAGAAATTATCATGAGGGATACACTTACATTAGTATCTACAGGAATAGGAAGACCATGCACTGCCCTAGTTCTAGATGGTTGACCATAGAAGTTCACCAAAGAATTACTGATCTCACTGTCCACATGAAAGTGGTCAAGAACCTCTGCTTCTCAAAATTGTAATGTTTTACCCAATGCTGATAATGCCTTTGTTTTGGGTGCCATGAGCCACTTCTCACACCAAGTTTGTGTACCATGGAAACAAGAGTCTCAAAGTGTAAAACAACAAAACATGCAGCCAGATCAAGCATCTTTGCCAGCTGCAAAGTTACCAGAAACTACTGTAGGCACATTGTACACTTTCTTAGTAGTAGAAGACTCCGATTCACAAAATGTGGGAAAGATGTCCCATTACCATACCACTGATGTAGCATTTACATACATCTACTGATTTAAATGTCATTATACATTTGTATATGAATGTGCCTGCAACCTCTAGGGTTGTACAAATGTGCAAGAAATCTCTGTAAATCTCACTTCATCTGTAAGTGTATATAACTTGTACAAATGTGTGCTACACACAAGCTTAACTGGCTATAAATGTCCCCCATAAAATCAATGTCTGTGCTACCACTTACAGTCGTAGTTCAAGCAGGCATTAAAGATCTATTGGCAGTGAATAGTAGGAGTTTTACTTTATTACATGCCTGCAGTGCATTCTTACTAATCTGTATGTACATAATCAACTGAATATTCCCAATTGTTTTTAAAAAAATTCTGTTTCCCTTTTCTTTTGCATATAAGCATGCAATTTTCTTCTTAATTGCTTCTTTCTATTAAGTATGTGCAAATTAAGTGTAGTCTACATAGCGGGTGAAAGGTTACCGAGGAAAGTGAGGTAACAGTAGGAGAGAAGGGGACTGCAGAGAGTAATTGTAAAGTACAGTTTTGTACCTACCATAAATGTAGATGTCCGATAGGTATGCATCTGCAGTCATAACATATGGGTTGTCCTGTCTCAGGCAGCCCTTCGGTCGGCCGGATTCCAAAGTCTGGGTCTGGCCTCGGCTGATGTCGCACTTTCCCCGACGTCAGAGCGTCTGGGGTATAAAAGCATCAGCCGACGCCATCTTCCTCAGTTTTTCTTGCCCCACATGCCAGGTGCCCTCTATGAAGGCTAAATTTGGAAAAAATGCCAAACAATTCCTAACATAATGCAAAAATATATACATAAATGTATATATATAAATATATATATATATACATGCCAACAAACAAGTACACCATAATAAATTCCCCCAGCTAGCTAATGAAGGGGTAAGCACCCTAGGAATACCACAGAGGGGAAGGAGGGAGGGTAAACCTGACTGCAGATGCATACCTATTGGACATCTACATTTATGGTAGGTACAAAACTGTACTATGTCCTTCAAGGATGCATCTGCAGTCATAACATATGGGTAGAATACCATAGCCAATCTGGGGGTGGAGGTACTAAGAATAAGATGGAGTAGTTAAGAGACCCTGCAGGACTGCTGTAGCAAAACCTGCTCTGGATCTGGAGTATAAGGGTAAATTGTAATGCTTGGCAGAAGTATGCACGGAGCTCCATGTAGCAGCTTCTAAAATGTCTTTGGTAGCCACCCCTCTTAGGAAGGCTGTAGTGGTGGCTGTGGCTCTCGTGGAATGAGGCCTAATATTCACAGGAACAGTCTTTCCATGAAAGGAGTAGCAAAAGCGAATGCAATTTCCTATCCATTTTGAGATTGTCTGTTTGGAAATTGCTTTTCCTTGAGTCCCCACAGCATATGCTACAAACAGTTGGTCAGTCTTTCTGTAACTTTTAGTTCTGTCCAAATAGTAGCGTAATTGTCTGTGGATATCCAGTGTATGTAGGAGCTTCTCCCCTTTATTTTGTGGATTTGGGAAGAAGGTAGGCAAATGAATTGCTTGGTTCAAGGACACTTTAGATACCACCTTAGGCATAAAAGTTGGATTGGTTCTTAATGAAACTCTGTCCTGATGAAAAATCAGAAATGGCTGCACTGCCATTAAAGCTTGTAACTCAGATACTCTTCTTGCTGAAGTTATGGCCAGAATGAATGCAGTTTTCCAGGATAGAAACTGTGGATCTGCCGATGCTGCTGGTTCAAATGGAGGAAGTGTTAGTTTTTCCAATACAAAGTTAAGGTCCCAAGTAGGTAAAGGTGGTCTCCTTGGAGGATTGATGTTTTTGATTCCTCTGAGAAATTGTTTTAAGAGAGGATGCGAGTAGACAGGAGGATTTACATTGTATTCTGCTGAAATTGCTGAGGCATGTATTTTAATGGAAGAATAAGACAGGCCATTGTGGAACAATTCTGCTAAGTATTCCAGGATATGTGACACGCTCATCACTGTCACATCAAGGCCTTTTGTTGTGTTCCAAATGAGAAATCTTTTCCATTTTGCTGAGTATGCCTTCCTTGTGGAAGGCAGCGAGCTTCCATAATAATGTCTTTTACCCTCTGGGATAAGCTGTCCTGAGAAGGAGTCATGGTATTCTCCAGGCAGTTAGCTGCAAGGTCTTTAGGTTGGGATGCAGGATCTTGTAATTGTTCTGCGTCAGAAGAAGAGGCCATAATGGGAGAGGCCACGGTTTTGTGTGTGACAAGCTCTTCAACAGTGGGTACCAGTGCTGACTTGGCGAGTCTGGAGCTATCAGAATCACTTTTGGCTGTTCTGCCCTGATCTTCAGTAAAACCTTGGACATTAAAGGGATTGGTGGGAAAGCATAGACTTTTCGGGCTTTCCAGCTGAAAGAAAGGGAGTCCACCTTCCATGCTTGTGGATGGTATGTCCTTGTGCAAAAAAATTTTCAGTTGATGATTGTGGGGTGAGGCGAACAGATCTATCTCGGGCCTTCCCCATGTCTGTGTTATGAGTAAGAAGATGTCTGGGTGCAGCATCCATTCGTGTGCATCCATGGTAGTTCTGCTTAAGCTGTCTGCCAGAGTATTGTCTTTCCCTGGCACGAACTGGGCCTGTAGCTGTATATTGAGTTTCAAACAAAGATCCCATAGATTCATAGCCAGTCTGCATAGAGGGTAGGAGTGTGTGCCTCCTTGCTTGTTTATGTACCACATAACTGTGGTGTTGTCTGTCCTTATTAGCAGGTGGCCTTGTTGAAGGAAAGGTTTGAAAGCCTCGATTGCATGTATCACTGCCAGCATTTCCTTTTGGTTTATGTGCATTTGCAGCTGTCCTTGAGACCATAGTCCTTGGATACATTTGTCCTCCATGTGTGCTCCCCAACCTCGGTCTGAAGCGTCCGTGGTGATGGTTTGGTTTGCTTTTGGTTTGAAGAATGGCAACCCTCTGTTGGTCTGGCAGGCTTGAGCCCACCACAGGAATTCCTTTTGAAGGCAAGGTATGATTGGAATCAGAGTTTCTAAGCTGTGACTGTGCTGAGTCCATACACTCCTTAGGTACCATTGCAATTTTCTCATATGCAGCCTGGCTTGTGGAATTAGTATTATGCAGGATGCCATGAAACCCAGGGCCTGCAGGATTTTCCTTGCAGTTAGCTGAGTTTGTCTTGTCAGATTCTTGAAGTAATCTGGAAGTTGTTTCTGTTTTTCTTCTGTGAGAAAGGCCATTTGGGTGGTTGTATCTAGATCTGCACCCAAAAAGGTTATCCTTTGGGATGGAACAAGCCTTGATTTTTGGATGTTGACTGTGTATCCCAAAGCCTGTAATAGCTGGATGGCATAGTCCAAGTCCTTTAACAAATTTGTTTTGCTGTCCGCTTGTATCAGGCAGTCGTCCAGATATGGGTAGATTTGAATCTCCTGAAGTCTGCAGTGTGCAATTACTGATGCCAGGCATTTCGTGAATACTCTGGGCGCAGTAGATAAGCCAAAGGGCAATGCTGAGAATTGATAATGCTCTGATCCTGCAAGAAATCTGAGGTGTCTTCTGCAACTTTTTCGAATGGGGACATGCAGGTATGCCTCCTTGAGATCTAGAGTCACCAGCCAAGACTCCTTGCCCAGCATTGGAAGGAGCTGCTGTAGGGTCAGCATCTTGAATTTCGGCACAGTGAGGTAAGTGTTCAGTGCGGACAGATCGAGAATAGGCCTCCATTGATTTTCTTTCCTTGGAACAAGGAATAACCTTGAATAAAAACCTTGGCCTTGTTCTAAGAGTGGAACCTTTTCTATGGCTTTCATTTGTAGTAATTTGGTGATTTGCTTTAAAGCCTCCGCCCTCTGATTTGGTGGCAGGTCTGGCATTCCTTTCCTTTTTGGCATTGTGTGGAAATGGAACCTGTATCCTTTGTCTATTATTTGCAGTGTCCATGAGTCCCTTGTAATGTAATGCCAATTTTCTGAAAACAAAGAAAGCTTTCCGCCCAATGGTGCTTCTAATTGAGCCCTGGTTGGCGGAGTCCAAAATAAGTCATTGTGTTTGTCCTGGTGTAGCAGTTGTTGTTGCTGTTCCTGCACTACCTCTCTGGTTGGGTGGCTGCCACTGGCGGCCTCTGTAGTGGCCTCTAGCTTGCCCTCTACCTCTGGTACGCCTGTTCCTGCCTCTCTCTGATCTGTCTGAGTCCGGAAAGGACCAATTCTTAGTAGGCCAATTTCTGCTGAATCTCGGTGGTTGTACCTGCAGAAAGTCCTTGACTGTTTGCACAGATTTTGCCTTTTCTTCAAACTTCTTTAAGACCTCCTGGGCGTGGAACCAAATAATTTTGTTTTCCATTGGAGCATCCAGGAGCTTAGCTTTAACATGGTCTGGTAGAGATTGTTCCTTCAACCAGGCATGCCTTCGTATAACTGCCCCTGTCATTGCTGACCTACATGAAGCTTCCAGTGCATCATAACCACATTGCAAAAAATGGTTACTAACCTGCTGTGAGTTATGTACCAGATCCTGAAGAGATTTACGGTCAAGGGGCTCAGAGGAGGAAAGTTTCTTATACAATTCATCTAACAAATACTCTTGGTACTGTATCATATGGAATTGACAATTTAATGCCCTCATAGAAAGAGTTGCAGAAGTATAAACTTTCTTTCCCCATTGCTCTAAAGCTCTGGATTCCCTTTCAGAAGTTAAAGGATTTTTAGCAGTGGCAGCTGCAACCCCTTTTGGGCCCTGTGAAATGGTTTCTGGGTCTGCAGTGTGGGCCTTGTACAGGTGAAAATGAGAATCCGGGACCCTGTAGTACTTATCAGGTTTGGCAGGAGCCGGAGGGAGAGAATCAGGGGCTGTACTAGCATCAGAGTACACATCATCAATAACATTCAGGACAGGAGGTATAGCCAAAGGCCTATGCTGAGGTAAATGTAAGAAGGTCCTTAATCTTTTTCTAGAATCAGAAAATTCCTGGCCCTGCCACTGGAAATGTTCTCTCATAGAATGCAGTGTCTCACCAAAAGAAAACTCTTCAGGAGGGGAGGCCGAAGGAATAGATTCTTCAGCATCAGAATCCTCGTAGGCCGAATAAGCCTCCTGCTGGTGCTCTGACAACACAGATTAATCCGTAGACTCATCTGAAGAGTGGGGGTCAGAGGGCTCAACCCTGGGCCTTTTGTCTGGAGGTGGAAGAGAGCCCCTGTCCGGGTGAGGTTGAGAACCTCTTATTAAGGAGATAAGATCCTCTGCTAGGCTGAGAATTTGAGTGCTGGTAGAAGGCCTCTGAGAGGTAGACTTGGGAGGCAAAGCTTTAGCAAGTTTGGCAGCTTTAGTCCTAGAGAAGGCCTTAATGGACATGGATGCAGGGGGTCTGGCTGCACCACGTGCAGGAGTGGACTTGTCTAAAGGAATGGTGTCGGACATGTCCTGGACACCGGTTTCCGTAGGTAGTTCAATAACCGACTCGGCCAGAGCCTCCGAGGCCGAGGTAGTCGGTTGTAAGGTTTCGGCAACAGGAAGCACCGAGGACTCGGTTTCAGCCAAAACCAAGACACTCGCGGTAGGCCTGACCAAGGTTTCAGCCGAAACCGCAGGCCGTGAGGGTCGGTCCTTGTCCTTCCGTTTTTTTAACTACATGTGAAGTCGGAGTCTCCGACGGCATCTTATACGCAAAGTTAGCCCCAAAATATTCCTCTGCAAACTCCGACCGACGCCTAAGCGTTCGTCGGTTGAAAGAAGCACAGGCAGAGCAGGCCGAGACGTCGTGGTCTGGGCCTAAGCAAGGGAGGCAGTAAGAGTGGAAATCCTTATGAGGTATTTGTTTCCCACAAGTTAAACAATTATTTACTTTATCTGACATCAGCTGAGGCAAGAAAGAGTCCCCAACAGGGTACTTAGCTTTTTCGAAGTCTTCGGTAGCTGAATCAAAGGAGCTAGCCGACCGGCACTTGCGAACTGCTTCTGCATCGGGCACCGCGTGGCAAGAAAGACTGAGGAAGATGGCGTTGGCTGATGCTTTTATACCCCAGACGCTCTGACGTCGGGGAAAGTGCGACATCAGCCGAGGCCAGACCCAGACTTTGGAATCCGGCCGACCGAAGGGCTGCCTGAGGCAGGACAACCCATATGGTATTACTGCAGATGCATCCTTGAAGGACATCTGGGTGAGTGGCTGCAGTGAAACTGAGAATGGGAAAGAGCTACAGGTCACTAAGAGAAACAGAAAATATAGGGAGAGGTTTTGGATGGTTGCCAAAGGAATGGACCAGGGAAGGAGAATAACTGGAAAGACTTCTTTGGGAAAGCTGTATAGTAGGAATGTATTATAGGCTGAGGAAAGTGGAGCAGAGTATGACTTGCAGCTTAGTTTGGTATGTACATGTTGTGTGACACTAGCAAGGCTAAATAAACTAATTCATGCTGAATGCAGATTGCTGGAGATATGATGAGGAATGCAGATTATAAACATATATAGTGGAAATGTAGTGAAGTAAAGGGATAGGAGATGGCACAAGAGGAGAATATCTTAAAATAAATGTATGAGAATACCTTTCCAGAGTGCTAGACATTTTTTTAGGAATACAGGAAGGGAGGAAATACATTGGCAGTGGTAGACTGTTGAAATTCTGTTTATGAATCAGTAGGTAAAGCTGTTGTGATTCTGTTTATAAATCAGCAGGAAAAAACAAAAATATCAAGGAGCTGGAAGTACCCTATTAAAGGCTATTAAACGTAGAGCAGTTTGAATATAAGCTGGCAGAAGGGATGGTTTGGATGATAAGAGGGATGTGTTCACTTGGGCAGAAAAAGGGTTTGGCCTGTATGGAAGGCATGGTCATTATAGAGGGGAATATTTAAGGGAAAGAGCAATAAAGTCTGATATAGTACAGATGGGAGATGGTAAGGAAGGTTCAGTGAGAAAAATATTGAATTGAAGGAAACATGGGATTCTTTTTCCTGTCTAGTTTACTGCTGTTTTTGAGTGGAGGGCACACATGATAGATCTTCAGGAATCCGCCAGTTGTACATCCCTGGCCATTGTGAATGATCTAGATTGTCAAGTACTGTGATAAGAATAACAAGGGTGTGGATGTATTGGTTTCTGGTAGTTGCTTAAAACTGGAATTATTTACAATTTATTGTGATAGAATATTTATATTGTTGAATTATTCATTCATTTTCAATACCCACTTTACCTGACTTAAGACTGGAAAGAATCCAGAGCCTCTCTTAAAAAACAGCGCAACAACAAAGAACCAGTCCCAGATTAAACTGTGGTCCATTGCACTATGCACATATCACGCACTCTCACACAGCACATATGCCTGTGGGCGATTTATAGGATTGCCTATTTACCTACCGAAATATTTGCACGTAGAAGAAAACCAAAGCACTTGACAGAGGATCTAGACTTTGCAAAGAAGGCACTTCTCCTACAAAAGCTCAGTAAAATTAAATTTTAAAAAAGTAACTTCCACAGTATACAGACAGCAGTGTAATCATACTTTGCGCCTGCTTTTCATCACATGACTTGCCTCTGATATTACCAAACTGCATATTAAATTTAGTCGAACTAAAGATATTTAAACAAGTAAAAAATGGTATTTCAAACACCCAAAATACATTTTGTGAACCAGCTTTAATCAGTCATCTTTCCTTGTTATGATAGTAATAGTTTCATAGCCTTAGTTTTTCACATTTCACGTTATTGTACATCTGTTGATTGTAACCCAAGACCATACCTCTCAACCATACCGCATTCTTCAATAAATACTGGTTTTGAGGGCAAAAGATTGGGGTGCCACGAATTCCTGAGTGTCCCCCTTTAATTTCCGATTTTGTTTTCTTTTACTCCTGATGTCATCATGTGCTGGGCATGCGTGATGACATTATCTTCTGCAGACCGGTCTGCATTCAGGCAATGCACAGGCACAGCACATCTTTCTTCCCCGGCTCCTCTTCCAGGTAAAACATGTAAACGTTACTTAACAGCGTCACTTTGTATTACAATACTTAACTAACACACACTTTATTAACTAATGGCTGCAGGCATTACAGCAGGAGAAACTAACAGCAGGAGAATTGTGCTTTACTGGCTGCAGGCAGGCATTACCATTTAATTTACTCTGTGTGTGTGTGTGTGTGTGTGTGTGTGTGTGTGTGTGTGTGTGTGTGTGTGTGTGTGTGTGTGTGTGTGTGTTTGCCTGCAGCTGCAGGCATTACGGCAGGAGAACTGTGCTTGTTTGTGCTTTAGTTTTGAGAAATGGCCAGCAGGAGAAACTGTGCACATACTTGACTAACAGCTGCAGGCATTACGACAGGAGAAACTTTGTTTGTGCTTTACTTTTAAGAACTGTGCTTTATGTCTAAGTGCTTTACTTTTAAGAACGTGCTTTGTCAAAGTGCTTCACTTTTAAGAACTGTGTTTTACATAACGGCAAGAAAATGATTTACTTGAACTGTGCTTGTGCTTTGAGAAACGGCCAGCAGGAGAAACTGTGCACATACTTGACTAACAGCTGCAGCTGCAGGCATTACAGCAGGAGAAACTTTGCTTACTCTTAAGAACTGTGTTTTACATAACAGCAGGAGAAACTTTGCTTAACTTTGCTTGTGCTTTACTTTTAAGAAGTGTGTTTTACATAGCAGGAGAACTGTGCTAAGTGCTTTACTTGAACTGTTTGTGCTTTACATAATGGCAGGAGAAACTTTGCTTGCGCTTTACTTTTCAGGCATTACATCAGGATAAACTTGCTTTACATAACAGCAGGAGAAACTTTGCTTGTGCTTTACTTTTAAGAACTGTGTTTCATATAATGGCAGGAGAAACTGTGCACACTAACAGCTTTACTTTTAAGAAGTTGTGTGTCACTAACGGCTTTACATTTAAGGTGTGTGTGTGTGTGTGTGTGTGTGTGTGTGTGTGTGTGTGTGTGCCAGCATACGCACATGTCTATATGTGTGTGTGTGTGTAAAATGCCCAGATAAGTATAACTGGTGGTTAGAGTTACCCAGACTCAAACCCTATACAGAGCAAGAGCCTAAATTCTCTACCCATACCACCACCACTTATGATTGTCTAAAGTTTTACAGAATGTCTACCCATACCACCACCACTTGTGATTGTCCAAAGTTTACAGAATGTCTGGAATATTTGGCTCATACTTTTGGTCTGTTCCTCTTAAAATGTGTGGTTTTCTGGCAAATCAGTGAGAACTGAATTCACTAAATAATGATAGCCATTTAAGTTTCAGTTCCTATCTTTGAGGAAGCACATGGTAACATAAAAAATTTATTCTAGCAACTTTTTTAAGATTGTACAAGCAATGTTTGAAATGTGTCCCTGCTGATTTTGGGCCTCCCCCCCCCCAATAAATGTTGGCTTTTTCCAGATTTCTTGTCTAAACAGTTCTTCAGGGGGAGATAAATTTAGTGCTGCTTATGCAAAGTCTGTTTGTGTTTGTTGTTAGTAGCACAACAGGTAGAATACTTGCTTTTAATGCAGAAGGCTGTGGGTTCTACTCCCACAGTCTGTAGATGGATTGCTGATACTGTACTGTACATTTAAAGGAGGTAGATGCTGCAGTCCTGAGAATGTCCTCTTTGACAAAGGTATGATACCTAGTAACTATGAACCTGTCATCAGTTTGCCATCCATTGCCTATTGCAATATTACTAGCTTATTTATTTTTTTTAGTGTAACATAGGCAATTTATTCCTCAAGAGCAACCGGCACTTTATTTGTAGAGGAAACAATGAAATATTAAGTTGTTTGCTAGCAGCAACCTCTTCATTAGTTACAGGTCTTACAGATCTCTTTAATGTGGAATTATTTAGATTACTTTTACTTCTGCAGAGATTGTGCATAATTATTGATACTGGTGGATTGTAGAAGTACGAGTACTTTTATATTGGAAATGTTCTGAATTGTTTAGTTTTATCATTATTGGTTCATGCACTTTGTTTCATTGCTTACTGGAACAATGTTCAAAACAATACATTTAAAATGCACTGTAACAAGTGTGCTGTATTATACAAGGAATGTGATTTAATACAGTTGGGAAGGTGTATCAAAAAACACATGCATGTTTCGTGTGCAAGAGGCCTGTGATTTGAAAACAGCCCAGAGGTAATCTTTTTCTGCCACTGGCGAGATGCATTTTCTTTGAATGTGGGTTTCAATGCTGTTTCAATGAATCTGAGTTTCAAGGGCAGAGAAGTTTTAGTGCCAAGTCTGTTTTAATTGTGAGACTGTATTGCTTTGTTTAGCAGATGTCTATTAGTGTTTGTGCTATAAAATGTAAAATAAAAGTTTTAAATGAAATCCAAATAATCATCGTAGAAGTAAAGCAAGTACACACTTTACAGCATTTATGGTAAATGGGGTGAAATAGCCAAGTAATGGGACATCGGAATGGCTGCAGGGGAGAGGGCTGTGTATGGGGAGTCCCCATTCAACCATTATTTTGTGAGAGGGGAAGGGTGGCAAACTCAAGACAGCCCCGGGCAGCACAATCTCAAGCTACACCACTGATCAGTAGGCCATGGAGAATGATTTTTCAAGGTCCTAGCAAACTATAATATTCGTTTGTTAAGATTAGAATATTACCTATCATTAAATGCCCTACTTTTACCACAAAACCCACATACTGCAAGTCACCAAAAACAATATCAAAAAGTTCATCTTGTCCCTTCCCACTGAACATCATTGCTACACATTTAAAAAAATGGTTACCATTTACTACAGGGTCTGAGGCCATATTTTGGTTGTCTGTTCTTCAGTTTGTGTTTGAAAGTTGGTATCCCACAATTTTATTGGAGTGGGTGGGGTTACATAATTGTTGTTGTTGTGTCTCTTGGCTTTTCCCGGTTAGGGGTCACCACAGCGGAACTCCGGTCCACTAATGATTGGCAGTAGATTTTTGTTACATAATTATGTATATAAATTTTATATTAATCAGAATACAGATTTGTACCTATTTGTTGTGGACCTTTGTCCAGATTTGTGATGTTTCCAGGTTCAGAAGTATGCCTGAGACACACAAATATCCCTTTTCAAAATTTACTGTGAATGACATAATCATATTATCCCATATGTCTGTAAATATATGCTTACAGCACATTTTAATATTTATATTTAATTCTAACATTTTACTAATTCGGGATTTTCTGCTAATAGTTTTGAAGCGTTTCAGGCATGCCACAATTTTCAGATATGGAGGGAAATGAGATGGTCATAGTATACTTATTTTAGTTACAGTAAACTCTAAATTGATATCCTCAGTACTTCAAAAGATGACCAGACAGCTCAGTAATGTTTGGATATTATTACAGTTTTTTTTTACCGTGATATGATAAATTTAACTTGTTTGTAGCCTTGGTTCTAGATGATTGTTACTGTAGAAGTGATGCCTCGACCCCATGTGCAAAAATGGGAAAAAGGTGGTAGTAGATGGATGGATGTGTGACTTCCCTCCTCTGAGCCAGTAATCAAGGAGCCTCAATCCTCCCCACTGACACGGATGAGGGACGTTCACTTGGAACAAAGATAGATACACTAATTCCAGATGCACCTCTCTGCACCAAGTACAGTTTCCTTTAAGAGCATACAGGGTACATACCCAGACCTGGGGCTGAATTTCCCTCTCTCTCTCTCTCTCCAGGCCCCAGGTAAGACTCCCTACTGACCACTGTAGAGTTGAGTCCTTAGCCGAGTGGTCCAAGCCAAGTCCTCCACCACCATATATATACACACACACACACACACACACACACACACACACACCTGTGATGATGTAGGTGAGTGGTCTTTCTTTATCAAGTTTCACAAACAGACTGCCCTGAGACTTCTGCCTCACCTAGTATTAAATCTAATATTACAATGTCATTTCAGTGCTGGATAACAGAATGACATCACATACATCTGGTCATCTCACATCTGGTTCCCACACTACCCCCTTTACTAGAAACTGAACCAGAATCTTAACACGTATGTGTCACAATACACACACACAGAAGTTTGCTAAGATGTGTTATAGCATCTGGAAGTAATAAAACCATGTCAAAATCTTCCACCCTCCAGGGTAGCAATTAGTTCACCCTAAGTACAATATAATAGAATTTCTAGTCCTGGTTTTCACAGACATTTTGTCTGTGGCTGCAATCAGAACTGCAAGATACAATCTTTATGACCTAAACCAGGTAATTTAATTTCAGACTGTTTTTCAAAGTTAGCTGGACTGAGATTAACGTTTTCTATTCCAGTATCTTCTGTTACAGTATTTTCATTTCAACAGTTACAACACAGTCTGACATACAGGTGTATTTCTTTTCTGTTCAGCAGGACCCACTGTTGGTACATTTTTAACACAAGCAGCTTTACAAACACATTTTTCAACATAAGTATCTGTACAAATCTGCTTGATATACAAATGATGTGTAATTCTTATAAAACTCCAGCAGCTATGTTGGCATATGTTACTCATCCTACTTCTCCTGGCATAGCTGGCAATACTTCACATCATCACATCTCTCCCACCTTTGAAGACTCAGGCTAGTTTTTCAAGTGACCCTTGAGAATTGTGGCTTGAGGGGCATGAACCTATCTGGAAAATATTAACCCATACCCTATATTGAGAGCCCATCTGCATTGGCATTGCTGACCCCACTATGATGCTGCACGTTTATATATGCCTGCAACCCCAGGCTTCAGCTTAATAACTTGGCATTTTGCTGGCTGCCTCATTGTAGCCATGTTAAGGGATTCTGGTCTGTAACTACAGCGAATTTCCTACCATACAAATAGGGTTGAAGTTTCTGTACTGCCCATGCTATGGTTAGATATTCTTGTTCTACGGATGCATAACATTCCTCCCTGGGTTGGAGTCTGCAGCTGAGATATACAACTGAGTGCTCTTCTCCCTTTGAGGAAACTTGGCTGAGCACAATCCCCACTCCATGGTTCAAAGCATCTACATGCACAACATATTCTTTGCTGTAATCTGGACTGGCTAACACAGGGGGTCCTCCCAAAGCCAATTTAAGCTTTTGGAATGCTTGCTCACAGGCTGTGGTTCACACTACCTTATCTGGTCTGTTTTTCCTCAGGTCTGTGAGGGGAGCAACTGTTGTACTATAATTGGAAACAAACTTTCTATAGTACCCCACTGTTCCCAAGAATGCCCTCACCTGCTTTTTGGTAACAGGTGTAGCCATGCCTGAATAGCTTCCACTTTGGCAGGTTCTTGCATGTTCTTACCACTCTCCAATTTATGTCCCAGGTAGCAGACCTCTGCCATACCCACCTGACACTTACTGGGCTTAATGGTCAGCCCTGCCCTTTGCAGTCTGCCCAGGACCTCCCTGACATGCTGAAGGTGGTCTTGCCAGGAACGACTGCAGGTAGCAATATCGTCCAGGTAAGCAAGGGCATAATCTCCTGCTAGTATATGATCTGTCATCCTCTGGAAGGTTTGTGGGACATTTTTCATCCCAAAAGGCATCTTTTTGAACTTGTATAATCCAAAAAGAGTCACAAAGGCTGCCCTCTCTCTAGAGGTGGGAGTCAAGGGCACCTGCCAGTGGCCCCTGGTCTGATCAATAATACTTAGCCTCACCCAGCTGCTCTAAGGCTTCATCTGTCCTAGGCATGGGGTAAGCATCTGACTCTGTGAGACTACTTAGTTTTCTGTAGTTTTTACAGAACCTGATGCTGCCATCTTTCTTTGGTACCAGCACCACTGGGGAGGCACAGGGATTGCTAGACTCCCCGATTTCTCCAAGTTCCAACATTTCCTGCATTGCATCCCTCAGAGTCTGTCTAACTCAGTCAGGCACCCTGTAAGGGGCTTGCTTGATAGGCCTTTGGGTCCTGTATCCACATGGTACTGCACCAGGTGGGTGCACCCAGGTTTCCCAGTGAACATGCCCCCAAACTCCTGTAACACTGTTTGGATTTCTCAAACCTGGGGAGGGGACAGCTGTTGGGACATTGTCATGTTAACATGGTACCATTTGTGACCCTGCCTCCTGCCCATCACATTTGCCATGTAGTTAACATCACTGACCTTCCTTAACATTTCAAAGGGTCCGTTCCAAGCTGCCTGTAGCTTATTGTATCTGATAGGAATGAGACCCATAACCTGCTGTCCCACAGCATACTCTCAGGATCAAGCATTCCTGTCATACCACATCTTTTTCTGCTAATCGGCTGCTGCCAGGTTCCCCTACGCCAAACCCTTGAGCTCCCTAAGCCTTGTCCTGAGGTTTAGGACATATGCCACAACAGACTCCTTGTGGGATTCCCACTCATCTCGAATTAAATCTAGAGGCCCCCCTCACCCTATGCCCATACAACAACTCAAAGGATAAAAAACCTATGGACTCCTGGGGAATCTCTCTGTAAGCAAACAGATGGGGCAAATATTTGTCCCACTCCCTCTTAAACTGGTCTGAAAATGCACATAGCATGGACTTGCTTGTAGAGTTTAACTTCTCAACAAGACCTTTAGTCTGGGGATGGTAGGGGGTGGTCTTCAGGTACTTCACCCCACAGTACATCCACAGACAATCCATCAAGTCTGACATGAAATTGGCACCTCTGTCAGTCAGTATTTCTTTTGAGAAACACCCTGCTGAAAATCTCTAATAAAGCATTTGCCACCTTCTTTGCCTTGATGGAGGACAGAACCATCTTGTATGTGATCTTATGACTGTCTCTCTTTCTGAATCATGTGTTGGTCACTATCAAACCATTTGCCAGACAAGTTTAGAATGGCCTTTCCTCCTTTATTTTTGTTACCCCACCTATGTGGATCCAGGGAGTCCTCATATCCTGTTCTGTCTGCCCTGATATGTACATTGAAGTCACCCATCATCAACACAAATTCATATTGTTCTGCTTTATCTAGTAGGTTCTACAACTGCTGTATAAGTACATTATTTTCATCATTATCACAAACCTGCTGTGGAACATAGGCTGAGATTATGAATACTGCCCTGTGAAAAGGCCACAAAAGTACCTCACGAAGAGGATTCTAGGCCATAACCACATGTCTTACATGGACAGACTCAAAAACTCCATCTATTCTGTCTCATATCGCCTACTAAGAGGCTGTCTCTGCTTGACTTACAAAGCCATGTCTGACCCATCTGTGTTAGAAATGCTACATCTAAAGAAATCCAAATCCCTCCACACCACATGCTCCAGAGACCTCAACCTCATTACCACAATCAACATAACATGCTGGAGGGACAGGTTCATAACCCAGAGACTGCCCATGCTCTGGAATGGACTTCCCATACATGTCAAGCAGAGCAATCACTGGCCCTCTTTAAGAGAAATCTTGATGAGTGGATGGGAAATAGAAAGTTCACCCCAGGGATCACTGCAGTGGCTTTACTTGATAGAGGCACTAGGAACTAACGTTGGGTGGCACGATGCCAGGGCACTTCCATGGGCTAGGCTTGTAAAGGCTCCAGGGCCATTAGCCTAGTACATACCTATGAACCTATCATTAGTCTGATTGCCATGAGTTTGTCACTAATTCTGATGATATCCTTCACTACCTTCTGAAGCTTGTCTCTCACCATAATTCCCACATCATTTCTAGCCTGTCCTCCTCCTGAGTAGTAGACTATGGATCCCAAGCCAAGTGTCTTTGCTGCACTGCCCCTCTAGCTTGTCTCTTGGATATGTAGGATGTCCAGCCTCCTCCATACCACTATGTCATCTACTTCCACACTGCATCCTGTCAGTGAACCTACACTGAGTGTAGTAATTTTTTGTTCATGTTTGGCAGGTTGATTTGGTTTTATGTCCATCTTTTGTTCAACAGAGCTGTCACAGGTAACCCTGGCTGAGCAAGTGGACACCAGCCGACCAGTAGCTTATTGACCCAGGGATGCTGGGCTTTACGGCAGGCACACACTGGCCAGTAGGGGCACATATACATCTCCCAACATTAGCATGGGTCTCTGGCATAGGTTGGAGTAAATCGGGTCCTCAACCCACTTATCACTGACAAATACCCATGCCCATTTGACAACATTAGTCAGCATGACCGAATCACCTCGAGCCATATTTTACACCATTGAATAGCCAGCATTGCCATGGTGCGCAGTCTGTGATCCATGTTCAACTATCTTGAGGATATTGCGCACTACATTAGATACCCAAAGCAGTTGGTCTGTACAGTTCTTCCCCCTATATGGCAGCATGTAAAGTCTGTGCTGCTGCCCACAACTCTGTTCATTGCTGAGTCCGAGATGGAAATACTTAGCATGTTTTTCAAAGGTGGGAAGAACCCCCACAGAGACGCAGGGAGAACATGCAAACTCAAAACAAGCATTGGCCAGAAGTCAGGACTGAACCTTGGTATCTTGTGCTTGGGAGGTGGAGATCTTAACCATTATGCCAACTGACAGAAAATAAAATAGAAAAAGTAAAGAGAAAACACTGACAGGGAAGAATCTTGCAGCTATTCATCCAAAAACAGTTCAAGCTCCAGCTTTGGTACAATACATGGCTTCCAGTATTCTAGAGTTAAAAATAAGTCAAATGTGATCAGAGCTGATTAAAATAAATATGATCAGAGCTGATTAAAATAAATAAAACACTGAAGAAGTATATAAACTCAAATAAAATGCTGGAAAAACTGAAGAAGCTTTAAACAGATATTTAGATGAACTGATAAAACTGCAAAAAAATCAGAGGTAAAAATGAGTATGAGACTGCTTAAGAAGAGATGTTTCAAAAATGGTAGAATTAGAAGACAGCGTATGTAGAGAAAATTCTGAAATTTTCTACTATACCAGAAAAACTAGAAGGAACAGACTGTATTAATTTTATGAAGCATAAATAAGCAATTGGACTGGTATTCCAAATTAGGAACTGTTAAGTGAACGGGCACACTGTGTGTATGCTCTAAATATGGCTCTGAGAAAGCAGCCAAGGCCTTTATTAGTAAAGATGCAAACCTACCAGCAGAAGGAGTTCATCCTGACAAAACTTTGGCAAAAGGCAAAGTATTAAGTTGGAGACGGTAAAAGCTAGAGCACTGGCTTTTTCATGCTTAAATGTAAATGATGTCTGAATGTGTACAAGTAGTTTTCACATTTTAGGGAGGGTGAATAAAGTTTAAAAAAAGAACAAGCATCAATTAGTGTAAGTAGAAGCACAGATAATAACACATGTCTTATCATGGATGACCTCAATATCAGGTTAACTAGGGCCTGAGTTAGCAGCTGTTTATTTGGCACAAACTTTCTTATTAGGAGGGTTAAACTTTATTATTTGAAGATGTATATAGTTATATGTGTTTGTCTTAAGTTAATAGATTATGAGGTATTCTGGGGGTATATTTGGTTTCTTGTTTGAGGGTTTTTATTAAAACAAAAAGTCTTGTAAAATGAGACCTAGGTTCCAATGTTGATGATAAGAAAAGACTGTCTAAAGGATTATCCTAGCAAACATTAATGGGTGCATGTATCACAAAAGCTAGAATGAGACAGTTAAAAAAACTGCCATGTAAAATAGGTGGCAATAATGACTTCTTACCATAATGGTGACTCTTTCCATATTATCTTGGAATGTAAATGGTCTCACAGTTCTTGACAAAAAGGACATAATACTTTATTATGTTAAGAAATGCAGAGTACAAATAACATTGCCACAGGAGATGCAGTTGGAAGGAACTGAGCATTTGAATTTGATAAAGAAAGGATTTCAGGGTGGATATTCTGCACAATATCAGGAACAAAGGAAAAGATGAGTACTTATAGTAAATGCCAGAGGAGTTCCAGTTTTGATAGAGGAGGGAAGAAAACGCTAATAATGGTAGATTTGTAGTAGTAAGGGGCTACTTATTTTGCAGCTTAAAAAAATTTGGGAGAAATAATTGACTTTTAGCAGGGAGTATTACTTATAGGTGGGGACTGTAATTTGATTTGCATAAATGAAGATGTATCGGGGGGGCTTAGAATAGAAAATATAACAAAAGAGGATACATTTCTGAAAACATTTATGAAAATATTTGTTATGAAAGACATAAATTCCATAGCAGGAACTCAGAGAGAATGTACATATTATTCCCCAAGGTAGAATAAATGGGCTAGATCTGATTGAAATTGTATTTCACAGGAACATGACCCTTTAATTGAAAACTTTGATACACATCCAGTGACAATTTCAGATCATGGGCCAATAATTATTAAGATAAAAATGCAGAATAAGGAAGTAAAGATGAGACACTGGCACTTCCTGACCTACCTGTTAAAAAGAGGAATTTAAAGAATGGGTAGTGGAAATTATCCAGGAGTTATTGGGGAAGATAGAAAGTACTCCAGACGTTATAGCTAGTCGGTGGGATAAAATGAAAGTAGAGTTAGAAAAAGGGTAGAAATGAAAGAAAAAGATATCTGGTTATGAAATAGTAAGAGTTATTTAGTATCCCTTTACACTTGTATAAATCAGGAAACAGGGATAGAATACCTGAGAGAATATTTGAGTACTAATACTAACTTCAATAATACTAAAATTACTACCATATGTGCACTTATGGAACTGGTTTTGGATAATAATTTCCTTAAGTTCAACAACAAGTTATACAAACAGATATCAGGGGTAGCAATGGGGGCCAGGGTAGCACCTGCTTTTGCTAACCTAGTGATGGCGAATTGGGAGAGTAAATATTTAACGAAACATCAATTGTTTGATAAAGTATTGATATATCGGCGTTACATTGATGACCTTTTCTTTTTATGGAAAGGTAGTCACAATGAGTTCGTTGATTTTGTTTTTGATTTAAACAAATCTACTGATTTTTTTGAAGTTTAAGATCAGTGGTTTGGGTGCAGCCTTGATTTTTTGGATTTGCATTTAACTTTTGATTTTCAGTGTAAGCAGTTTACTAGTAAAATACACAAAGTCCATTTTTGCTAACCTGTACCTACATAAAGACAGCCTTCACCCACCACATATGAAGAAAGGAGTGGTGAAGGGACAGCTTATTAGGCTAAGTAGGTTAACCTCTCAAGACACAGTTTTTCTTGAAGTAGATTTTTTGAGTAGTTTATTTGAGGTTAGAGGGTATGAAAAACAATGGTTGCAAAAGATAGAAAGAGAAGTTTTGGCTTTAAGAAAAGGAAAGGCAAGTCCAATTTTAAGAGACTGCACTATTTATGTTACAACGACAGAAGATCAGAGTAACACTGAACTTTTGAACAGTAGAAATAATTTTTCTGTTCATTTCCATTACCAATAACTAATGAATGTGATCTATAAGAGAAATAATTAGTGATAATTGGAAAATTCTCTTAGGAAATTCTGAGTTAGTAAAAATTGTCAGCTTACGGCCTTTATTTACGTACAAAAAAGTTATTAACATCAAGAGTTTATTGGAACAGATTTCAAATTCCAACAGTGATATGAAGATGGTTTCTGTACATAAGAAAGGCAGTTATGGTTGTAACACCTGTAGACAGAGTAATATATCTTCAGTTACTTTTAGTCATAGCAACAAAACTTTTTGGTCTAAGGAATATTATACGTGTAAAAGTGAAATGGTTGTGTATGTTGCACAGTGCATTTCATGTTCAAGTTATTATATTGGAAAAACTGTTAGGTGTCTGAAAATACAAATTTATGAACATTTGTTGGCAATAAAGAAGGGGGAACACACTAATGCTTTGACAAAACATGCCACTGTTTGTACTAATTTCAAAAAGTTTGTATTTTCTGTCCTGGATAGTGTTAGTCAAGATATGTTTTCTGGTGATTACAAAATTTGGTTGGAATGTAAGGCAACGCTGTAGCAAATTCACCTGATTGCGGATCGTACACCAGGTTTAAATGACATGATTAATATAAAATGCTTTTTGCAGCTCAAGTAGAATATTTTTATGTATTGTATATACATTATACATATATTTTATATAATTATTAAGTGACTATTGTGTGTAGAAACATTTTTAAATTATGACATGATTAATATATGTAAACTAGAAATAATTTGGTTAATGGACAATTCATAGATCATGTGACATGATAATTAAGTATTTAAATGATTTCTTTGGGTGGATGGAGTTTTTCTGAGGAAGTTCACAGTTATTAAAGTGAATGAAAGCTTATTTTTGGTGTCCGTGCTTTCATGTGGAATTGATTTGGCGTTCCAGCCTTTTTTGTTTTTATCTGTGAAGTTACTAAGTTTTGCCAGTTTGTGTTTGTTAATTATTTAGAGAGGCTTACAATTGTTAAAGTATTACAAAATAAGGGGAATCTTACAGAACAAGAGGAGGCACAATTGCAGAGTGCTAAAAAAATAAGGGAGTACCTGGATAATATGCATGAGTTTAGTAATATTGTTGTTAAGCAACTGTTTCTTTGAGGACAAGGCTCTCTATAAAGAGCTGCTAGACCTATGCTACACTGGTTCATAAGTTGCAAAGCACTCTTTGCATTGCGGCTTTGATGGTGTAGAAGCATCAAGCAGGACAGCTGCCACTGGATCAGTCATCAGGAGACATTTCTAACATAGAGAGCAGTCCCTACCTGACCATCATTTCAAAGCACAAATTCTTAGATGCTCCCTTAGACAAGGATTTCCTCTATGGACTCCAGACACACAGTTTTTTCAAAAGACTGGATGAAAAGGCTAAGACTTTACCGACAGTCTAAGACTTTCGGTAGGTTCTTCCATCTAGATTCAGTGTAACCTACACTAGTAAGGCCTCGTCCTTTCCTACCTTGCATTCCAGTGAAACAGCAGGAAAACCTGGAGAAGCAAATACCCAAGAAGGTGGCAAGCCAAACCTAAGATCAGGCTTGAGGGTCCCAGTCCCAGGGAACCAGCAGAGAGCAGCGGTGACACAGAAAAGCACCCTCCTCTTCATCCACCCCCACCAGAAAATCTCACCCCAAGCCAGCCCCCAAAAGCTAGGGGGCAAGATTTCACTCTTTCTAAAAAGATGGATAGACATTACACAAGACAGGTGCGTTCTAAATGTCATAAGGCCATGATACAAGATGCATTTCTGTTCCATTGCAAGGTTCACGAGCATTCTCCCAGATCCAAAAGAGCAACTTCAGAAGGCACAGCCTCAGATCCAAATTTGTTTAGATGAAGATTCCATAGAACTTGTTTCCACAAAAGAGAAAAGAACAGGGTTTTACTCCAGATTAGGTTCCGAGAAGGAAAAGGGTCCTGGAGGCCTGTCTTAGATCTCTCATATCTAAACAGGTTTCTTATTGTCCCAAAATTCAAAATGCTTACTTTACAGAAACTTCTTCCAATGATTATCCCTCCCCCAAAGGCAATTATAATCAGTGTAGACCCAAAGGATGTCTTCCTTCATATCCCCTCCACAAAGAAAATATTGGGTATCTTCACTTCAGGGCAGGGTCCTGCCACTGGATGGAGACGTTCTAACTCAGAACTGAGTAACCACCATACATCCCACTATAATTTTTGTGGTGCCCTTTAGCTTGTCGACTGCTCCCAGATTTTTCACCAGATGCCTGTCTCAGTTAATTGCATAATGCATGACAAAGGGTCTCCAAATTTACCCCTATCTGGATGACTCCCTCATTCACACAAGCACTGTGGAAGATCTAAGCACCTCACTGCATTCCAACATGAAATACCTGTAATATCTGGGATTCTCGATCAGTCTAAAAAAAGTCCAACCTCTGGACTTCCAAGATGGTTGCACACTGAGTAGCAGCTTAATTTCACCTCCCCCATTGTGAAAACATAAACTGAGAAAAGCCACTCATATTAGCTTTTGGGGTAAATTTCAGTTACTGGCTTGTAAGTGCACTGCCTGGATGCCAGCAAAAAAGAAATTTAGAGAACCTGAAAGAAATACAACCACAAAAGGTGAAGAAAAACACTGTCTGGGAAGAATCCTGGTGCTGTTAAGCAAAAAGCAGTTCAAACTCTAACTTTGGTGCAAGATTTGACTTCCAGTAATCTTGAGGAAAAACGTAAGTCAAATGTGGTCAAAACTGATTAAAATAAATTAAACACTGAAGGAGTATATCAACTAAAATAACAAAAAACGGGGACAGTGGAAGAAACTTTAAACAGGTATTCAGATGAGTTGATAAAACTGCAAAAATCAGAGGTTGAAATTAAGAAAAATCTGGCTGAATATGAGAGTACTCAAAAAGAGATGTTTCAAAAAAAATGGTAGAATTAGATGACAGAGCACACAGGGAAAACCTAAGACTTTCTGCTGTACCAGATAAACTGGAAGGAGTAGACTGTATTAATTTTATGAAAGCACAAATAAGTAACTGGACTGGTAGTCCACAGCAGGAATTGTTAATTGAAAGGACCCATTGTGTGTATGCTCCAAACCTGGCCATGAGAAAGCAGCCAAGACCTCTAATAGTAAAAATGCAATCCTACCAGCAGAAAAAGCCAATTCTGACAAAAAAGTGGCAGAAGGACAAAGTGCTAAAAGCTGGAGACAGTGGAAAATGAGAAAGTGATAACTCACTATATACCATGCAAAAGAGGAGTAAGTTTACTCTATTACTAGACAGTGTTGAGAGGCATGTGTGAGATTCAAACTGCTCTATCCTGCTATCTTCAGAATATTTTCTTCCAGGAGGATCAAAGTCCAGGATGAAAGACTGCTGTTAAGCAACTGTTCTTTGCTAATAACTCTAGAGAACAAAAGCTTTTGGCACAACAGCTCAGGCAACAGGAAGTAGAAGGGGTTGTTGCCAAGCTTAGGGACCCTGTAACAAGGAAAATAACCAAAGATTCTGTAAAGGTATTACAAGTAGTTTGGAAAATTTATGAAAATCTTTATAAAGCATAAAAATGTGGAAATGAAGAAAAAGTGCAAAGGGAAAAGTTCATGGAATAATTAAACATGCCAAGGTTAGAGGTAGATGAGGCTCAATCCCAAAGACTCTTTGTACCAAGGGCAAGCGTTCAGTTTGGTGGACCCCAGCCATAAACAAGCTCTACAACAAAAGGAGGAAGCTACTACAAGATAGAGCAAAATCCTTAAAAGGGAAAACACCCTTGATCATTATAAGTAAAAAACTAAGATCTCTCATAAAATCATCCAAGGCAAATTTTGAGAGAAGAGTCGCTAAGGACTCAAAGGACAATCATAAGGCCTTCTTTAGCTATGTTAGAAACCTGGGAGGAAACTCCCAGATATGTTCAGAATTAGTTCAAAATGATGTAAAAATTACTCAACCTACAGACATTGCCAACATACTGGCTGACAGGTTCAGTGCAAACTTAAGGTGAGATATCTATACCAGAAAATTATAGCCCCCCAAACATCTCTAACGCTCAGGTGAGAACTGCTCTCTCCAAGGCAAAAAACACAGCATTCATGGGACCAGATGGTGTCCCCGGATGTGTACTCCATGAACTCAGTGAGGAATTAAACCCGCAGTTAGGGCAGCTGTTTAATCTTAGCCTTACCTCAGGATATGTGCCTAAGGAGTGGCGTACGGCAACTGTGGTCCCACTTCACAAAGGCGGTGCCTCCACCGACCCCCATCAGTTTGACAAGCTTGATCTGCAAAGCTATGGAGAGGATCATAATGGAACTCATAAAGACATAGGAGACTTGCAGACTTTGGATCCAACCCAGTTTGGCTTTGTCAAGGGCAGATCATGCCTTTTAAACCTGGTTGACTTTTTCGAAACAGTCACCAAGGCCATTGATGAGGGAAAGGCAGTCCACACAGCCTACCTTGACCTTGCAAAGGCTTTCGACACAATACCCCACTCAGGTATCATTGAAAAACTCATCAGCTTAAATGTAAACCCATACGTCACAAGATGGGTTGCAAATTGGCTAAGTGACAGAACCCACAGGGTCAGAGTTGCTGGCGCCATGTCAGACTCAAAGCCTGTCACAAGTGGTGTCCCACAGGGCTCAGTCCTGGGCCCTCTCCTGTTCGGCATCTACTTTTCAGAAGTACAAGCAAACACAGGAGGATTATGGCTGACAAAATTTGCAGATGACTGCAAACTGGGCGCCATAGTTGAGAACACATCTGACACAGATATCCTTCAAAAGGGTCTTATAGAAATGGAAAACTGGTGCTAGAGCCATGGCCTAAAGTTAAATGCCAAAAATTGCATAGTCATACCCTTCGGGAAAAACAAGGTTACCCCTAGCTACCATATAGGCGGCAACCCACTAAGCACAGAAGAGGTTATCAGGGACCTGGGTACCCAGGTTGACAGTAACCTTTCATTTGACACTCACGTCGCCAAAGTAGTTAGGAAGACCTTCTACATTGCCCACCTGATCATGAAGGGATTCACATCTAGATCAAGGGAAGTCATCGTCCCCCTGTACTCATCACTCATCAGACCAATGATTGAGTACAATGCCCCATTCAGAATGTATCTGACACGACACCTGCAGCAGCTGGAAAGGCCCCAAAAGTTCCTCACCAAAAGGATAAAGGGTCTCAAAAATATGTCCTATGCTGCCCGACTGAAGGAACTTCAGCTCTACTCAGTGCTCAGAGGTGACCTGTGCCTGACATATAAGGCCATGTCCAACCCAGAATTGATGAACATGCTTCACCTCAAAAAATCTAGATCCCTCAGAACTACAAGGGCAGGAGACCTAAACCTTGACACAGTTATTAATAGGACGTGCTGGAGGGACAGATTCATCACCCAGAGACTCCCTATGCTGTGGAACAAAATCCCGGTACATGTGAGGCAGAGCACCTCGCTGGCTTTGTTCAAGAGAAATCTTGACCAATGGATGGGAGATCGCAGATATACCCCAGGGATTATCTCAGTGTCACTGCTTGACAGAGGCACAGCAAAATAATGGGCATAGTATCCTCTAAACTAAAGGGGTGGCGAAAGCCACAAAACTCTGGGCTAGGCTTATAAATGCCCTTGGGCAGATAGCCTAGTATGAACCTAAGAACCTATGAATTACTTACAGTTAGAATAGGAGGAGATGAGAAAAAAATGGTGATTTATAACCAATCTACCAGAAAGTGTCCAGGAATAGATAGTATTCCTACGGAAGTTTGGAAGATAGTAGGGAAGAAAGTGATAAAGATCTGGAAGTTTTCCTATAACAATGTTTTAAAAGGAGGCGAGGCCCCAGCATCCTGGAAGAAAACTTTGGTGGCTGTAATTCCTAAAAATGGTAAAGCCCCATAAGATCCAACTTTATATAGGCCCATTTTGATTCTAAACTATGACTGTAATGTACTTATGTCTGTAATGGCTAAAAGAATGTCAGAGGTGTTGCCAAAATTGATAGATGCGGATCAGTGGGGTTTTTTGTGGGGGAGGCATTATTTTTAAAGTCCTCATAAATTTATTTTTTGTAAGCACATGAGTATTAAGGATTTACTTGATTGAAATAGCACCCTTTTGAACAAAGAAAGTCACAAAAGGACTGGAACCTATAAATGTGGGGCTTGTAGTAATTGCCACCATATAGTGCACGGTGAAGGTATGTAAATTAAAAGTAGGAATAAATATATTAGGGGAAGGATTTTCACCAATTGCAATAGTATGGGATGCTTTATATTGCCCTATGTGTTACATGTGAAGCCTTCTCTGTAGGGAAGACTGAGCATATGCTCAAAAAAATATATGAACATTATTATGATGTTAGAAGTAAGAACAAAAAAGTGCACTATACAGGTTCAAAGATTAGTACTAGGTTAACTGCCCTTGAAAGCCATTTTAAGCCTAGCCAATTATTTCCTGTGAGATTCAAACCCTGTACCTTGTGTTTGTAAGCCAAACACCTTAACCATTAGGCCACCCTCCCAACCCCTCACATATATTTAAGTGTAATCAGGCTAAATTCCCGTTTTTTTTTTGTGTCTTTTAGAGGAAGTACCAGTGAATGTTAGGGGTGGCCCTTGAGAGACAAAAACTGAATATAAAGAAATATATTGTCAGCTTATTTGAGAGTCCAGGAAGGCAGCAGGGCTTAATGAATATGTATCTTTAGCCCCAGTTTTAAAGTTAAGAGCAGCTAGATTATGATTTTCATGTTATTTAATATATCTATTTCTTTAGTTATCAATTTCCTTAGTGAGATATGTGTTT
This sequence comes from Protopterus annectens, assembly GCF_019279795.1. Classification (NCBI taxonomy): domain Eukaryota; kingdom Metazoa; phylum Chordata; order Ceratodontiformes; family Protopteridae; genus Protopterus; species Protopterus annectens. Next base: position 1,551,110,083 of record NC_056737.1, on the reverse strand, counting down.
TTAATTTGTATCCACAGTTGACAGAATTTTTGGAGATTGTAATATGCGCTTCTAACTAGTAGATGACAGTTTATGTACATTTTACATAAGTGTATTCTATTTACAGTTTCATTATATTTATATGCACGTGTTTATCAGTTTAATTGGTTGTTATATTTATGTGAATATTTTAGGATTTTCAGTACAATTTCTTTATGTTTTTAATGATGTAGTATTTATTCTGATAGTTTTAATAAAATGGTTATGGTTAGGATTGTAGCTTTATTTTAATGTGATCCTGTTAGGGTTAATTAATTTAAGGGTGTGCAATTTATCAGTAATTAGATGTGGGTAAAAGGATATCTAAGTCAATGGATTGTGTAGCTTTTGGTACATATGATGAAGTCCATGTTGCAACGAAAATGCGGTGATAAAGTTAAAGTGTGTTTGCCTAAATAAAATCTTTTTATCAGATTAGTGCCTCGTCATTCTACAGTGCTGCATTTTAGTTTATTAGTTGTCCTACTTTGTCCTGCTGTGGTGTGCTTAATTTGAGGGGTATATAAGGAACTGGAGGCAAAAATTAAAGTGTGTGGGGGTTCTTTTTAATACATTCTATTTGAACAGAAGAACCAGGCAGGAGTGTCCTGTTTCTCCTCTATTTGTGTTATATTTAGAACCAGTGGAAAAGAAAAGAAGGGACTCAGAAATTCAAGGATATAATTGGTGTGGTAATCAAGAAAAGTTGGCTTTACTTGCAGATGATATTATTTTGAACCTAATAAAACCAGGAAAAGGACAATTCAGTGTTGTGGAATATTTTGAGACAGTTTCAAGTCTTTTCAGGATACAAAATTAATGAAGATAAAACAAAGGCAATAGCTGTAAATAATGTACCCACACAAGAATTGGTTCAGCAATACCTGTATTTATGGGGGTATAATAAAATAAAGTATGTAGGAGTATAGGTTTAAAAAGGATTCTGTTACGGTAGCTAAGGATATGTGGGAAGAGATTAAACAAAAGATAATACAAAAAATGAGAAACTGGAAGCTCTGTTTTATGGCTATGGATAGAAAGATGCAAGGTGTGAAAATGTTTTTTAGTCTCTTTAGTTTTATACATAGGTCAGGCATATTTTTGTCAACAGAGGAGAAGCTGTGGATGGCAATCAATATATAGCTGAAGAATTTTATCTGGGAGGGAAGAGGGCAATATTCAAGTGGGATAAGTTGATCCTTCCAATAGATCATGGTGGTTTGGGATTACCTGATTTGAAGGGATATTTCAGAGCTTCACAGCTAAGGATCCTGTACATAGCACAAGCAGAAAGCTGCAATTCAAAGTAGAAGGGGATGATGAAACAGGGGAAGCTCAAGAAATATGAAGGGACTAGGATTTTGGATGCAGATCCATTAAGGAGAACAAGAATAGCCATATAGAATATTACGTTCATGAAGTAGTAGAAAGTATTTGAAGAACTAAGCTAATGTGGAATGAAGAAAGGAGATTGTTCTGATAGGGATGACTGTAGGCAGGGATATAGAGAATAGGCAAGAGGGTACTGAAATGAGAAAACTGGAAAGGAACCTAGGTATTGGCAGCAAATAATTAGAGAGAGTGAAAGGTAATAAAATGGGAAGAGGCCATAATACATTTGGACTGCAGGTTAGAGATTGCCTTCCCTATCGAGGAGTGATAGAGTCTAGGCAAAGAGAAAGGATAGGGGATCCTAAGTCAAAGCTGCTGTTGCAAAAGGGATAATTAGTAGAGCATATAAGATATTGCATGATAACTGTAGAAATCAATCAGAAGAGGTTATAAAGGATTGGGTAGAGAGATTGGATAAGCAATTCACAAAGAAACAATGGGAGGATATATGCAGCATCTAGAAGATTTAGGATTTTTGCTTGGAATTGTTTGCAAAGCCATTTTATACCCCAAGCTAACGCCAAAGAATTTTTCCTCAGGTAAATTTCAAATGTTGGAGGCATAATGAGGAAACAGATAACTGTCAACATATTTTTTTGTGAGTGTAATGGGCTGGCACTTTAAACATTCCCCGTATGCTACTCTGCCAGAAATACTGGGTGATCAAACTGGTGTAACTAAGGAAATTTTTTTTTTTTGAGCTGTAATAGAGAATCAGAATGGCCTAGACACAGAAAGGCCTTGCTGAGTTTAATTCTGGTAGCTGACAAACAAGCTGTCAGTAGAAAATGGAAATCAAAGTTTAAACCAACCGTATTAGAAGTAGTGAATATAGCTGCAGAGAGAAAAGAAAAGACCTGGAAGTGGGATCTTTAGAAAAGTGTAGGAGCAAATTACATAGGAAAAATGGGAACATTACATACAGGATAATGTTTTGGAGGAGTTTTTAAGGAAGGCAGGAATTAAATGTGCTATGTAATGTTCGATTGACAGTGACGGAATAGAAGATAAGATTATAAGTAATATTTAAAGTTTGCAACTGAAAATATGTCATTATGTTTTTTTTTTTCATTTATATAAATTTGTGATTGCCTGTGTCAAAAGTGATAATTCAATAAAGCTGCTGTTAAAAAAAAAAAAAAAAAAAAGTCCAACCTGCTTCCTTCCACCACAGTAAACTTTCTGTGGGCAGTGTTGACGTACAACCTGCTAAAAGCATTTTTGCCGCAGGAAAAGATCATCTTCCCTACCCAGTACTTTCAATTGATGGTGCAGTAGAGTCATATCATGCCATAGGATTCTTCGGAACACTGGTGTATATGGCATCCTGCATTGCGATGACACCCTTGACCAAATTATGCATGAGAAAGATCTAATGGTATCTGAAAAGTGTTTGGTGCCATCATCAACATCTATTGCACTTCAAAGTAGCAGTGTTTACCAGTGTCCAGGAAGTGGTCCTGTGGTGGGTAAAGGCCTGTACCCTAAACCCAGGAGTTCCCTTCACTTTTCAAGCAAGTTACCAAGTAAATAACTATGAATGCCTCAAATATTGCTTGTGGTACCCATTCTGGGGTAATAAGGATGCAAGGCAGATAGGATAGCTTATTTTTAAAGAAACATATCAGCTTAAAGAAATGACATTTGTACACAGAGTCCATGTGGCATTCAAACAACAATTAATAAGAGCCACTTTGTTACTGAGGACAGACAATACCACAATGATGTGGTATATCATCAAACAGGAGTATACACTCCTACCCCCTGTGCTGGATGGCCATGCAACTTTGGGAGATGGCACAGGACATGAAATTGTACTTACTGACAAAGCAATTCCCAGGAACAGAAAACTTGGCAGTCCATCTCAGCAGGTCATTGGTTGACTCAAATTAATGGATACTAAGAAGATCAGTTTTCAGTTTTCCACAGGCTCACAGACAAATGGGGTATGCCATAGTTAGATCTATTTGCCTCAAAAGAAAACAGGTAGATCAAATACTCAAGGGTACCAACTCGCAGGGCATGGAGGACAGATGCATTTTCCTTCCCCTGACCAGACCATTTCTGCATGCTTTCCTTCCACTACCCCAACCGCAGGATATTTGAAAGTATCAGGAAGGACAGGCCAATGGTGATCCTGATAGCACCTTTCTGGCCCAGCCAACACTGGTTATTCAGGCTCCACATCATGGCCAAGGAGAGGCTGTGGGTGATGCCACTGTACTCAGAGCAGGGGAACCATCATACATTCCCACTTGGCAAACCTGAAGTCAGCAGAGTGGATGATTTGATCGTTATACCTTCCAGACATCTTTTTGATAAGGATGTTTTACCAATCCTCAAAGAAGTCAAGAGAGAGAGAGAGCACCAAGAGGTCATACATCTCAAAATGAACAATGTTCTCCCACTGATCCTAGGGGGAAACAACCCTTGCATGCTCAGCTGCCCCTGGTCTTATCATACTTTGCAGAACTCTATTCAGAAGGACTCTTCTTTTCTGTTCTTTTCTTAAAATCCATGTCTCTACCATTTCTGCCTGTCTGTGCACCCACCTTTGTTTTCTTTCTGATCTTAAAGCAATTTTTCAAGGATATCATCCATGTTAGATACCCTAGGTGGGTCCCTTCCCCCTCCTGCAACCTGAACTTTGTGCCATAAATGCTGACTCTGCCATCCTTCTAGCCTGCTGCCTCCACTAACCTCAGGTTCACTATCTAGTAAACTGCCATTTTTGGTAGATCTCATATTAGCTAGAAGAATTGCTGAATTATAAATGTTTGTGTAAGAAACCACTTCTAATCTTTCATAAGCACAGAGTTTCCCCTGCAAACCAACCACTCCTTAATGTCCAAAGTAGTTTCTGAAGTCTCTCACAACCAAGCTGTCCAATTCCATGTCTTGTTTCCTAATCCTCAGGAAAAAAGGGGAGAGAGTCCTGCATTCCTTGTATGTCCACAGACAGCTTAGATTCTATTTGGACCAAACAAAAAAAGTAGGCAATCTGAACAATTGTTTGTAACTATTGCAAAAAATGAAGGAAAGTTTGTCAATAAACAAAAGTAGACCTCTAGCTGCATTGCCTTGCATTACATATGGCAATGATTTGAAATGCCAGGACCCGATAGACTGAGTCCTGAAACATGAAGACTGAATAGCCAGAATAATGGACTCAACATATACCAAGTCCTAGATGGCCATTTGTCAGAATATTCCCTTTTTCTGAGGTATGGCAATCTCATATTTGGTGTATATAAGTTTGGGGACTATGGGGGGGGTCTCCCCTCTCCACACACACATGCAAGGGTGCAGCAGGGCAAGCACACCTGTAAAAAAAAAAAGTTTAAAGAAGCATACTTCAAGGTTCACTCTTCTCCTGGATTTTTGATCTTTTCTATTAAGCTTGTTGGAACTTGGCATTTTGAGTGTCATTCCAATAGGGAGCTGTTACAAACACCATGGCAAAAAAGGTGCCTGATCACATTAAAACTCATTCCACTAGGGCTACAGCAACTACTACTGCCTTCCTCAGAGGGGTGCCTGCCCAGTCCATATTAATGGTAGCCACCTGGTCCTCATTGCATACTTTTTCCCAATACTAAAGTTTGGCTTTAGCTTCCAGGCTTTGAGTGGGATTCACCTTTACTGTCCTGCAGGGGCTTTTTTCCCTTTCATAGGTTCATAGGATAATACTAGGCTATTGGCCCGGAAGCCCTTATAAGCCTTGCCAAGAATTTTGCCCATGTTCCCTCAAAGTCAGCACCTGTTTCCCCTGTCCAGCAAGGACACAGGTGGGATCTCAGGGGTGACCAGTCTGCATGAGACTGAGTAGAGGGACAGGATTTTTAGCCTGTCTGTATAGGATAGGTGTTTGAGACCCTGGATATTCCTGGTCAGGAACCTCTGTGGTCTCTCCAACTGCTGCATGTGCTTGGCAAGATACATGCCGAAAGGGGCATTGTGCTCGATAATGGGTCTAATAAGGGAGGAGTACAGGGGTGGTATAATCTCCTTCTTCTTGCATAAAATACCTTTATTTATGAGGTGGGTCATACAACGGATGCAACGTGGTGGTCAAAAGTCAGATTGCTATCAACCTGGGTTCCCAAGTCCCTCACAACTGATTGCATGCTTAGTACGTTGTTATTAATGTGATAATTAGTGGGGATGACATTTTCCCCAAAGGGGATAATGAATTTCTTGGCATTCAGTTTGAGACCATGCTTCTGGCACCAGTCATTAGTTTGGGTAAGGCTCTCTTGGAGGATGTTCACATCACTAGGGAAATTTAAGACAGCACCCATCTTGCAGTCATCTGGAAACCTGGTCAGCCACAGACCACTACTTTTGGCTTGCACCTCAGAAAAGTATATCCCAAACAGCAGATGCCCCAAGACCGATCCTTGGGGTACACCACTTGTTACAGGTCTACTACTAGAGGTGGCTTCCCCTACATAGACTGAGTGGGTTCTATCAGTGAGCCAGTTAGCTTACCCATCTGGTAACATATGGGTTGATGCCTAGCTGGAAGAGTTCATCTATTATGCCTGAAAGGGGGAATAGTGTAAAAGGCTTTGGCTAGGTCAAGGTAGGCGGTGTGCACTGTCTTCCCCTCTTCCATGGCTTTGGTGACTGTTTCAAAGAAGTCGAATAAGTTTAACAGGCATGATTTCCCTTTCACAAAACCAAACTGTGTGGGGTCAAGCATTATATTGCAATTGGGGTATTGCAGTCTTTTTGGACTGTTCTTAGCCAGGAAAGTGGGACTGGATTACCAGTATCAAATATCACTGCCACCTTTCCATTTGCATAGTTCTGTAGACTGGTGTTTCACTATACATTCTCTACCGCAAAACAAATAGGTTTTAGATTTCCCATGTCACATATATAAATCTACTTTATTCAGCTGTTCTTACTGTAACTGTCTTAGGTTGCTGTTCTGCGTGCTGTTTTCTGTTCAGTTACTCTTACTCTGCACTTATTACTGCTTGTTAGTAGCCTTCTAATTTAATGCCTTCTGCACTTGTTTTAGTCATTTGTTTATTTAATTGCATTTATTTAAACTGTATTTGCCGTAATATTGCTACACACTCAAGTGTGTTAGTTTGCACTGCATTTGAATTGTATTTACTGCTGTTTTAGCTGCTTTTCTGTAAAAAAAAAATTCTAACCTTGTTTCCTGCCTTTCCTGTAACTAGTGTAGTCCAGATACAGACTTGCTGTCTCCAGGACTGTTGGTAAACTTCTGAGCCCCCCCCCCCCAAGCCTTTCTGTGTTGAAGGGAAGCCTTCTAGCTTATCAGTGGGAGTGGTACGCACTAGGTAGCATATCTACCACAGGAGGAGTAGGTTTTGGCATAGAAATTATAGTTTAATGGCCGTTTGGGCTGTTTTTCCACCTCTTTCAACTTTCTGGTTTAAAAGCCTGTGTTTGCGTTTGTTCCCCACCTTTCCTGCAACTAGTCTGGTTCAGGTACAGATATGCTATATCCAGGTCTCTTTGTAAGCTTCTGAGCCCCCAAAGCCTTTCTGTGTTGGAGGGAAGCCTTCTAGCTTATCAGTGGGAGTGGTAAGTACTAGGTAGCCTATCTACCCCAAGAGGAGTGGCTTTTGGCCCCGACACTGTAGTTTATTGACCATTTGGGCAGTTTTTCCATCTCTTTCAACTTTCTGGTTTAAAAGTGTAGTCCAAATACAGATTTGTATATCCAGGACTGTTGGTAAGCTTCTGAGCCCCCCCAAGCCCTTTGTGTGTTGGAGGGAAGCCTTCTAGTTTATCAGTGGGAGTGGTAAGCACTTGGTAGCCTATCTACCACAAGAAGAGTGGTTTCTGGCCCAGGAATTGTAGTTTATTGACCATTTGGGCAGTTTTTCCATCTCTTTCAACTTTCTGGTTTAAAAGCCCACATCTGCGCTTGTTTCATACCTTTTCTGTAACTAATCTAGTCCAGATACAAATTTGTTGTATCCAGGACTGTTTGTAAGCTTCCAAGTAGTGCCAAATTCTGCTCTTCAATTTTTCCATTAGATCTGCTAGTTCTCTCCTCTCCTGCATTTTTACTAGCTTGTTAGTTTAGCACTTTACAGAATGTTGTAGAAATTATTGTAGTACACAAAAGTGCTACCAGCACTAAATGTTCTACAAGGAAACAGTGCCAGTACTTAATGCCCACCCCTCCAGGCATGTCTAAAGGTCAGTTCTCTGTGCTTTCTCCTATTAACCAGGAGAACTTGGGCATCCTGAGGCAATGTAGCAACTGCCTCATGTACACTGACAACCCTCTCCTCTTACCCCCCAACATTCAGACTTGTTAGAGATGCACTTATATATCCAAATTGGAAGCCAAGCATTCCCCAGCCAAGACCGGAATAGCTGGTCAGGAGGAGAAAGTCAACACTTGCACCACACCACATGGAACACATAGTCCTCCAGAACACACACCAGCATTGCCTTCACATAAAAACACAAACTACACATCCACCTTTGCGGAGGCTCTCAATAAAAATCTAACCAAACATCAAACACTTCCAAGGCACAAACGCACGTGACCACCACAACACAACACTAATCACGAGACACATAACTCTCCTAAACAGTGTGCCACTCAACCAAAGCCCCTGAGGCAAAACAGCATGCCCAACACACTAATCATAGTCTGACTCGATAGTGAGGCACACTGATATCCCACTCACTAGGTTGAATAAGGAGAAAGTAACAGTCAGCTGCCTGTCAGGTGCCAGGATCTGCCACATAGCACACACTTGGGTCCCTCAACATCAGGTACAAATATGACTCTTTCATTCATATGGGTGTGAATGACCTAAGGCATACCTCCCTGGACTACGTGAAAAGAGACATGGAGGAGCTCTCTGATTATGTAGCCCAGGCAGGTATGACCCTAGCCCTGAGCAGCATCCTGCCATCAACCAGAATGATACCACAGTACAAGCAGAAAATGAATGATTTCAACAATTGGCGAAGTTTCTGGTGTCATTCTAAGGGGATCCAGTATCTGTCTGCCTGGGATGACATGATTGACAGACCTCAATGCTTTGCCAGAGATGGCCCGCATCTGCCACCCCTGGGCTTCCGGATACTGGCCAAGGCTCTTGCCACCCCTATAGTACCTTTTTTAAGTGGTATTCCAAAGACCAAATTACCACCATAACAGCTACAAACAAATGCAGTTTGAGGGTCATGCTGCTCAACACTAGAAGTCTAAATCTCAAAATGCACTCGCTCGAAGTACTCCTTAAAATGGAGAACATCGACATTTGTGCTGTAACAGAGACCTGGTTCATGGCAGCAGAAAGCACCCCTCCACTACCAGGCTACAAGTCATTCCAAACCTTTCTGCCTCAGAACTTGCACTGAAGCTCCAAAGGCGGTGGTATTTCCATATTCATAAAGGATGAGCACACCTCCAGACTGGTAGCTCAACATAACACATCTGAGATACTTCAGGTGCAGCTAACATTGGATAAGACAGCGATTCAGGTCGTAGCCTGCTATAGGTCCCTGAGGAAGGCATAATGGACTGCTTTTACTTAAAATTGCAGCTAATGTACATTTTTGCCATCTGAAAGGGCATTCCCAAATAATGTATTCCCAAATACAGTCCTGCTGTGGTATGTTATAACTGCTAATGAGAATCCTGAAAATGACAGTTACTAGCAAGCACCACCTTTCAAGCATCTGTTTCTAAAAGAAGTTATATGAGTATGGCAATACGGTGTAGAGGGATGGGGCCCTGTGTATCACACAGATGACTGTACTTTGATTGTGAATCTAATCCCCAAGAATTCTGCTAGGGGGTGGAGAAATAGATTGTGGTAGCATTTTTGCCAGATCACCTGTCCATGGAGTGATGGGTGGGGTTTACAACCAAAAGCTAGAAATCATTGGTGGAGATCAATGATGGTTCTGTAGAGGTGTATGCATATACTAAAAACCCTGGGCAGAACAATGTGTAGGACATTTAAAATAATCTACTGCAGCTGTCAGGATGGCAGCATACAGAGACGCCATGATCTCCTGTTCACACTTCCTCAAGGTTTACTATGAAAACCTCGAAAGCAGATTCTCTGTAAATGAGAAATCGACTGCCAGATGGCCGATTCCCTTGTTGATGACCGTTACATGATAGGTCATATCAGTGAATGCCGTTCTGCATTCACTGATATGAACTTGATGTGCTGAACAGAGATCAATGTACAGTGCAGATTGGGACATTCATCCTTTTCCTCACTGTAATGCGATCTTGGAGTTGGAATGTATAGTCTACCTTCAAAAATGTGATGTGAAGTGTAGGAATTGCACTTACCTCAGCTCTTATATGGACATCACATTCAATATCTGGTGAAAATGTCGAATCTGCTTAATTTGTTCAGCAGATTTGACATTTCCACTTAAGTAATATTTTGAGATTTGATGTTACCGTTAGATGTTCCAAACGGATTTTGTTTGAAATTTCGAGATTTTGATAGTAAACCCTTCCTCAACTACATTCATTAAGTATTTTACCTGGCTGTGGTGCCCCAGTATGATGGTGTATTTTATACAGGTGTTGGGGAAGATGAAGTGTATAATCAAGGAGGGGGTTGTGAAACACAGCTAATTTGCGATGAGTACAAAAATAAATACATTTAAAAAAGATGTTGTATTAGTTGTTGTCATGTTTTCTATTTTAAAAGTAACAGTATGAACACATTTTGATTTTTCCAATATGTTGTGCAGCTTGAAAACATATGCAGTCCTGTCTTGCAAGGCAACTTCCTTCTGAAAAAGCAACTTCTGAGATGCAACTCACTTTCAAAAAATGGTTGCCAGACTTTATACCAGCGGGTTCCAGCACAGTTCTGCAATTTGGTGTGCCGATGTGGATTTCAGAAAACATATTCACAGCCTGATGGTAAGTTATGTTCTGTAGTCTGATGATTTTGAATAAACACTCAAGCATTGTCTTTTTTGAGATGTTTACAATTTTAATACATTAAAAGTTGCATTTCAAACCCTGTTACCCCTAGAATTCATCAATTTAATAGCCACAGGTGCAAGTTAAGGCCATATCTGTGTTCTGAATCTTCTGCTTCTTTCGGCTTTTCCCGGTTAGGGGTCGCCACAGCAGATCATCTGTCCGCTCATGATTGGCAGTGGAGTTTTTACAGTGTCGAGTTGCCAGCCCGGCGCCCAACCTTCCACAGAAGGCACACACACACTCACACCTAGGGCCAATTTAGAGTGTCGAATCCACCTACTGCATGTCTTTGGGATGTGGGAGGAAACCGGAGCACCTGGAGGAAACCCACACAACTACAGGGAGGACATGCAGACTCCACACAGAAGGCACCCCAGCCGAGAATCGAACCTGAGAACCTCTTGCTGTGAGGCGACAACTCTAACCGCTGCACCACTGTGGCCGCCCCGCTGCACCGGTCGCACAAATCTTTTTTCAAATGCATGTACATAACAGTGTGGATCCTCCTACAAGGTAAGTAGAGTAAATCAGGTGTTGAATCTTTTTCTGAGATATCAAATGTCTCATGCCTGTTTTATAAGTTGACATCAGGAAATTCTCAAAATCACAAAGCCTTGAAAAGCCTTGAAAAAAGGAAAGCAGCATACTTACTACAATTTTAGATCTGCATTGGCAGTTTCAAGTCCATCACCTGTAGGACTAAGATCAGCAGGTACTTGATCAATTCAACCCTTAAACCTTTCTCAGTATACCAGAACTCCCCACTCATAATCTTCTGCACACCATACCTGTTCCTCCTACAGGTCACTGAAATCTTCAGCAACAAGGGAGCAAGGTACAATGAATCCAAAGACAAGGGAACTGGAGGGTAGGATTGGTATTGCAATTACAGTAAATAATAACTTTTCTTTTCTGATGTTAGGAGTTTTAGCTCCATCACTTGTATTACAAAGTCCGAAACTTACCTTCTTGAATGGCTTATCATAACAAATTACCTTTTCATGATAGTAGCTGCAAAGGTTGTTCTAAATCTGAAAGCTATGTCTGACTTATAATGCTTTGCAACAGTGCTGAGGATACTGAAGTAGCTTCAGCATAAGTGTTATTCATTAAAAAAGCAAGAGAGCCAGTCACTTTTGTGATTTGAACCTTATCTGAGGTAGGGATTTCTGTAACTTCAATAATAGGTCCAATGCAGAGAGACAGCCAGGAGGAAAGAGTTACTTTGGAAATTTGTTGGCCCTTTTTTTTTTTTAGGGAAAAAGAAACAATCAACTGGGAATCCTTTCTTATTGGTTTAATTACAGGTAAGATTCAAGATGACTATTCACATCCATCCAATGCAGCAAATAGCATTTGTCTTTGCTGGAGAAGTTGGAGACCTTGGGTATGAAGGAGGTATTGGCAAGAAAGGAAACACTGATGTTCTTCGTGTTTCACTGTTGCAGTCATAACTGTAGGGTGCTCCTGCCGGCAGGCAGCCCGAGGTCGGCCAGAATCCCAAAGTCTGGGTCCGGCGTCGGCTGTATAAGCTAGTATCCTGACGTCAGAACGCCTTGGTACATAGCCCTCAGCCGACGCCATCTTCTCCAGTCTTTCTTGCCGTGCGGTGGAAAGCAGCTCGCAAAACATTGGTTGGCGATTTTTGAACAGCGTATTTGGTTGTTGTCGGTCCGAAGTTCTTACTTCTCTTCTCAAAGCTAAGTACCCCGTTGGGGAATCTTTTTCTTGTTCCTCCGATGTCAGAAAAAGTTAATAATTGTATAGCGTGTGGGAAACAAATACCTCATAAAGATTTCCACTCTTACTGTCTACCTTGCTTAGGCCCTGACCACGACGTTTCTTGTTGTCGGTTCTGTGCCAGGTTCAACTCTCGTACTATCAAGCGCAGGTACGATTGGGCTTTAAATTATTTTGGCAGACGCTTCAATTACAGAATGTCGTCGGACACTACCGGAGTTCAAAAGAAGCGCAAAGACAGGCCTCCGAGGTCCAAACAGGACTCGTTGCAGCTGGAGCCAGCGTCCGGTTCGGCTGTCGTCAGTGAGGCGCTTTTGCAGCCCCTGTCGTCCGCCACTTCTGAACCAATGGCCGATACGGACTCCCATGGGGAGCCATCAAGGCCCACTATTTTAACTGCTGCAGGACCTTCGGACGTCGCTCCTTCAGATGGGTCCGGAACCGCTGTGCAGGTACCGGCTTCTGAGGGGGTTTTCAGGCCTACTCATATCACTATTTCAAAGGCAAAGGCAAAGACAAAGACTCCTACTAAGTCTAAGGTTTCAGCTCAAGCTGCTTCTGAATCCACTCCCAAGACACAAAAACAATTATTGAGGATGGCTGAAGATTTGCTTACAATGATTAGGGGTTCTCACCCCCCTCCTGAGAAAAGGCCTCGACAGGATATTACTCTGGATTCCTCTGACCAGGCTTCTGTATCTTCTGTTTCTTCCTCTGATCAGGACTATTCCTTTCCCCCTTATAAGGATTCGGATGCTGAGGATTCTTTGCCCTCGGCCTCTCCGCCTGAGGATTTTTCTTTTGGGGAAACCTTGCATGAGATGAGGGAACATTTTCATTGGGAAGGACAGGAATATTCTGCTTCCAAAAAGAGGCTTAGAGAATTTCTTCTTCTTCTTCAGCATATGCCTTTGGCTATCCCTCCTGTCTTGGACATTGTAGATGATGCTTTTTCTGAGGCTAATTTGAATCCTGATTCCATGCCTCCTGCTCCTTCTAAGCCTGATAGATTTTATAGGGTTCCTGACTCTCATTTATTTTTATTTAAAAACCCTTCTGCAGATCCTGAAACTATTTCTCAGGGCTCTAAGGCTGCTAAGGTTGCTACTTCTAAAAATCCTATTCCCTCTGAGAAGGATTCTCGTGCTTTAGACAGGTGGGGTAAAAAGGTATATACTTCTGCTACCCTGTCTGTAAGGGCTTTAAATTGCCAGTTTCATATGTTTAAATATCAGCAATTTCTTTTGTCTGTTTTAAAGCAAGAGCTTGCTTCCCATCCTGCTTGTGCAGAGGATAAGGAACTTCAGGATGTTTTGCATGCTACTGAACAGGTTAACAAGCATAGCTTACATTGTGGTTTTGATGCTTTGGATGCTTCTTGCAGGGCTGCTGCCTCTGGTACTGTGATTAGGAGACATGCCTGGCTTCGTGAACAAAGTTTACCTGAACAGGTTAAGGCTACGTTATTAGATGCCCCTGTTCAACAAGATGTTCTTTTTGGTTCTAAGGCTGAGGAAGTTATTAAAAAGATGGAAGAAAAGGCAAAATCCATGCAGACTGTAAAGATTTCTTCCAAGTTCAGCCTCCTAGATTTTCCAGGAATTGGCCCTCTAAAAATTGGTCCTTTCCCTCGTCTGACAGGCCTCAAAGGGGAAGATATAGACGCTCCAGAGGTCGTGGTCAAGGCCAGACCTCTTACAGATCTAGACAATGGACTGCTTCTTCACCTAGAGGGAGAAGACAGATCCCAATCTCAAAGAAAGCAAACTCAATGACTCTCGGTTGGGCTTCAGGACCCCTTCACCTGGACGCCTCTCGGAGGAAAACTGTCTCTTTTACAGAAATTGGACTCATATTACCCAGGACAGATGGGTATTGGACGTGATTTTAAAAGGTTACAAGTTCCACTTTCACACTTTGCCAAGGACTCACGGTTGGCCAGATCTGCCAAAACTTCAATGGTCAGAGGCCTTAACTCAAGTGGATGCTCTTCTGGCCATGAGAGCCATAGAGCCTGTTCCACTCTCGGAAATGGGAAAAGGGTTTTATTCAAGGCTGTTTCTGGTTCCCAGAAAACAAAACTCTTGGAGACCTATTCTGGACCTTTCTGTGTTAAACACCTTTTGGAAATTCCAAAGTTCAAGATGCTTACTCTGCAACAGCTAATTCCAATGCTCTCTCAGGACGCCTGGATGGTGACATTGGACTTAAAGGAAGCCTATTTGCATATCCCTATCAGACAAGAACGCAGGAAATTCCTCAGGTTCAAGGCAGGTTCGAGGCACTTTCAATTCTCTGTTCTGCCCTTTGGTTTATCTACTGCCCAGAGTCTTCACCAAGTGCCTGGCACCAGTAGTGGCTTACTGCAGACTTCAGGGGATCCAGATTTACCCCTATTTGGACGACTGCCTTATTCAGGCAGACAGCAAAGATCTTCTTCTTCAACATCTGGACTTTGTTCAACGTCTTCTCCTACTACTGGGATTCTCAGTGAACATAAAAAAGTCACATTTGATCCCTTCTCAACAAATGGTATTCTTGGGAGCCCTCTTAAATACAACCTTACAAAGGGCCTACCTCACTCCAGAAAAACAAACTCAGCTGGCTTCTACTTTCAACACCTTGGCAACTCTATCTCAGCTCACTGCAAGGAAATTCCTGCAGGCTCTGGGCTACATGGCTTCCTGCATTCTGTTGATTCCAAACGCAAGGCTTCACATGAGAAAGCTTCAATGGTATCTGAAAAGTGTATGGTCACAGCATTACCACGATCTGGATATTCTGATTCCTCTGATCCCCTGCCTCCAGAAGGAGTTCCTCTGGTGGTCCAGGGCTTGCACTTTAAACGAAGGAAAACCTTTTCGTCTCCCTCAACCTACTCAAATCCTAACCATGGACACCTCGGATTATGCTTGGGGAGCACACTTTCTAGACAATTGCCAGCAGGGAACCTGGACAAAGGACCATCTTCACTGGCACATCAATCTGAAGGAAATGTTGGCAGTTCAAAATGCCCTTTAGCCTTCAAAACCTTTTACAACCAGGGCCTCTGCTACCACAGACAACACCACGGTCATGTGGTACATCAACAAGCAGGGGGGTTCTCATTCATACCCCCTTTGCAGACTAGCTATGGGTTTATGGGACACAGCTCTAAATTTGAATCTGCATCTCCAGGCTCAATTCATTCCAGGGAAACAGAATCTCTTAGCAGACAGCCTGAGCAGAAACATTTCAGATCCTCACGAATGGATGCTAGACACCAACTTGTTCAACAGGATTACTGCAGTTTGGGGATGTCCCCAGATAGATCTGTTTGCATCCCATCTCAATCATCAGCTGCCTCGCTTTTGCACCAGGTCCTTCCACAAAACAGCATGGAAAGTGGATGCCCTGTCCTTCAGCTGGAGAAGCCTTTCAGCATATGCCTTCCCTCCTCTTCCTCTACTGCCTCGGGTACTACTGAAGATAAAACAGGACAAGCCCAAGTTCCACATCCTGATTGCTCCAAATTGGCCTTGACAGTTTTGGTATCCAACCTTAAAGCTCCTGTTCTCGGGGCCTCCTTGGATTCTCCCACTGAACCCTTCGCTTCTGTCCCAGCATCAGGGTCAGTTACTACATTCCAATCTCAAGACCCTTTGCCTGGCAGCTTGGCTCTTCAAAGGAATTTGATTTCCTCTAGTCTTCCCAAACAAGTTTTGGATGTTCTTTTGGAAGCTAGATGGCCTAGCACTAGGAAATCCTATGCCTCTAAATGGAAGAGGTTTTCTATTTGGATGCAGGACCGAGGCTCTGATCCTCAGGTTCCTGATCTCTCCTCTATTTTGCTTTACCTTTCGGAACTTTTATCTAAAGGACTTTCCTTTTTTTCTTCCATTAAGATACATGCTTCTGCTATCTCTGCGCATTACAGTTCTGATCCTCCTGTTTTTTCACATCCTTTGGTGAAGCAGTTCTTGAGAGGGACTAAAAATTTGCGGCCTCCAAGGACCCCTCCTGTCCCTGCCTGGGATCTTAATTATGTTTTAGAAAAACTTACTTTGCCTCCTTTTGAGCCTGCTGCATCTTCGGATATTAAGTTTCTATCCTGGAAGACTGTTCTTTTGCTAGCATTGACCTCTGCCAGAAGGGTCTCAGAGTTGCAAGCTCTCATGGCTGTGGAACCATACCTTATTTTCCATCAGGACAGAGTATCTTTGAGGACCAATCCTACTTTCATGCCTAAGGTGATTTCGAAGTGGCTTTAAATCAGACAATTCACCTTCCTACTTTCTTTCCAAATCCTCAAAATAAAGGGAAAGGATTTTGCATTCATTGGATGTGCACAGACAGTTACGATTTTACTTGGACAAGACTAAAGATTTCAGAAAGTCTAACCAATTGTTTGTTTCCTTTGCCTCCAGTTCTCTTGGAAAACCTATTTCTAAACAAACTATTTCCAAATGGATTGCTTATGGAATCAGATTTTGTTACACTCATCATGGGAAACAGTTTCCAGGGACCATTAGAAGTCATTCTACTAGAGCAGCTGCTACTTCTACAGCTTTCCTCAGAGGAGTCCCTACCAAGGATACCTTGGAAGCTGCCACTTGGAGTTCTGTGCATACTTTTTCCAAGCACTACAATCTCTCCTTGTTTTCTAAGTCTAGGGCAGGCTTTGCCTCTGCTGTCTTGCAGGGTATTCTTGCCTCCCTTCTTCTATCTAAAGCCTCCTCCCCTCTACACTGCTTTGGGATTCCACCTACAGTTATGACTGCAACAGTGAAACACGAAGAACATAGTACAGTTGTGTACACCTACCATAAATGTAGATGTTGTCCTTCATGGATGCATCTGCAGTCATACCAAGTGGGTTGTCCTGTCGTCAGGCAGCCCTGCAGTCGGCCGGATTCCAAAGTCCGGGTCCGCTTCGCTGATGTCGCACTCCACCCGGCGTCATCTCTGCTGGTCTTCGGTATAAAAGCATCAGCCGACGCCATTTTCCTCAGTCTTTCTTGCCGAAGCAGAAGCTGTTCGCAAGTGCCGGTCGGTCGGATCCAGAGATTACTTCTACGAATACTACTTCAAGACTTCTAAAGCTAAGTACCCGTTGGGGACTCTTTCTTGCCTCAGCCGATGTCAGAAAAAGTTCACAATTGTTTAACCTGTGGGAAACAAATACCTCATAAAGATTTCCACTCTTACTGTCTGCCTTGTTTAGGCCCAGCCCACGACGTAGCAGCCTGTTCGCCTGTGCCTCTTTCAACCGACGAAACGCAGGCGTCGGTCGGAGTTTGCAGAACAGTTTTTCGGTACTGATTTTACATTATGCCGCCGGATCCTCCGACTACCCCCAAAACGCAAAGATAAAGACCGACAGTCCGCGGTTTCGCCGAAACCACGGCAAAGCAAACCATGAGTGTCTCGGTTTCGAAACCGAGAAAACTGCTCAAAGTACAGCTGAACCTATTCTTACAACTGAGGCCCCTGCTACAATTCTTGAATCGACCTCAGAAATTTTACCCACTACGGTGGTTGACTTATCAGACACCATCCCTTGGATGTCTCTACCCCAGCCCGTGGTGCAGTTAGGCCACCAGCAGCCAAGCCCCTTAAGGCCTTCGCCGGGGCTAAAGCAGCCAAGACTACTAAATCAGTGCGTGTTAAACCGGGCTCATCGAGGGGGTCTTCTAGTTCTCAAACGGTTTGTTGGGCAGACGATTTAATTTCTTTAATTAGAGGATCTCAATCTCACCCAGACAGGGCCTCTCAGCCCCAGAGAAGAGACCTAGGGCAGAGCCCCTGAGCCAGTGTCTTCTGATGATTCTGCTCATGAATCAGACATAACTGACCAGCCTGAGGCTCCTTTTCCAATTTGAAGATTCTGATGCTGAAGAATCCATTCCAGCTGCTTCCCCACCAGAAGAATTCTCCTTTGGAGAAACCTTGCATGCCATGCGAGAACAGTTCCAATGGCAGCAACAGGATTTTTCAGACTCCAGAAAAAGACTTAGGACTTTTCTGCACCTACCACAGCACAGGCCCTTAGCTATACCTCCTGTTCTCTCTGTGGTGGATGATGCTTTCAATGATGTTTGCTCCGCTCCAGATTCTTTACCCCAGCCCCTGCCAAACCAGACAGATTTTACAGGGTGCCAGATACTCATCACCACCTTTACAAGGCTCCTCTTGCAGACCCAGAAACTATATCCCAGGGTCCCAAGGCAGTAGCCGCAACCACAGCTAAAACCCTATTCCTTCTGAAAGGGAAGCAAGGTCACTAGACAGATGGGGTAAAAGGTCTACACTTCAGCTACTCTCTCAGCTAGAGCTTTAAACTGTCAGTTTCACATGATACAATACCAAGAGTTTATGCTTGATCAGTTAACTAAAAAGCTAACTACTGATGAATCTCTTGATAAGAAATATGTATTAGAGATGGTAAATAACATACAACAGGTTAGCAACCATTCCTTAAAATGTGGCTATGATGCACTGGAGGCTTCATTTAGATCAGCCATGACAGGCACAGTGATAAGAAGACATGCATGGCTAAAGGAACAAGCTTTACCGGATCATGTTAAAGCTAAGTTGCTAGATGCTCCTATGGACAAGACAAGTTTGTTTGGTACACCTGCCCAGCAGGTTATGAAGAAAATGGAAGAAAAGGCAAAATCTGTTCAAACTGTTAAAGATTTCCTGCAGGTCCAACCCCAAGGTTTAGCAGGAACTGGCCTGCCAAAATTGGTCCTTTCCTGACTCCGCAAAATTTCAAAGGGGCAGGAATAGACGTTCCAGAGGCAGAAACCAATCCAGAGGAGGTGCCTACAGAGGACGACAGTGGCAAGGTAACAACAGAGGCACAGACACAGCCACTGCCACTACATCAGCACAACCACAGTGACTTAATCCTAAATCCGCCTACCAGGGAACAAATAGCAGCTCCTCTAGGCGGAAAGTTAGCCTTATTTTCAAAGAACTGGCACTACATAACAAAAGACAAGTGGATTTTACAAACCATAGATCAAGGTTACCGGTTTCACTTCCACACTTTACCAGTCAAAGAGGAATGCCAAATCTACCTCCAAATCAAAAACAGAGGCTCTACGCCAGATAATGGAGTTAGCAAACATGAGAGCTGTGGAAAGAGTGCCAACAGCAGAACAAGGAAAGGGTTCTACTCCAGACTATTCCTAGTTCCAAGAAAGGAAAAAGTTGGAGACCAATTCTCGACCTGTCCACCTTAAATACATACATCATTGTCCCAAAATTCAAAATGCTGACCCTACAGCAACTTCTTCCCATGCTGGGCAAGGAGTCTTGGCTGGTAACTCTAGATCTCAAGGAGGCATACCTGCACGTCCCATTCGACCAATCTGCAGAAGATACCTCAGATTTCTTGCAGGATCAGAGCACTATCAATTCTCAGCATTGCCCTTTGGCTTATCTACTGCGCCCAGAGTATTCACAAAATGCCTGGCATCAGTAATCGCCCATTGCAGACTACAGGGAATTCAAATTTACCCATACCTGGACGACTGCCTGCTACAAGGGGACAACAAAAGCAAGCTGACAACAGATTTACAAAGGGTCATTTACTTGCTACAAGGACTGGGATACACAGTCAATTTACAAAAGTCAAGGCTGATACCATCCCAAACAAGGACATTCTTGGGCGGAATTGGACACAGTACAACAAATGGCATTCCTGACTACAGAAAACAAAAGAACTTCCTCTTTACTTCTTGGCACTAACAAAACTGAACAAGTTAACAGCAAGAAAAGTACTGCAGGCCTTGGGCTTCATGGCATCATGCATAATCTTGGTCCCATTTGCCAGACTACATATGAGGAAACTACAGTGGTACCTAAAGAATTTATGGTCCCAACACAGACACAGTCTAGAAACAGAAATCCCACTAATTCCATGCTTAAAACAGGAGTTCCTATGGTGGGCTCAGGCATGCCAGTCAAACCCAGGCCTGCCCTTCCGCAGATGTCAACCAAGCCAGACCATCACAACAGACGCTTCAGATCTAGGATGGGGGGCCCACATGCTGGACAAATGCGTGCAAGGATTGTGGACACAGGATCAAATTCACCTGCACATCAATCTAAAAGAAATGCTGGCAGTAAAACTGGCAATCCAAAAGTTCAAACCTTTCCTCAAAGAGGGCCAGTTGATGATAAGGACAGACAACACCACAGTCATGTGGTACATCAACAAACAGGGAGGCACTCATTCATACCCCCTATGCAGAATGACCTTGGAGCTGTGGACCCTGGCACTCAGCTACAACATTCAGTTACAGGCAATATTTGTACCGGGAAAGACAATACTCTAGCAGACATACTAAGCAGAACCACTGGATGCTCACGAATGGAAGCTGCACCGGACATCTTCAAGACCATCTCAAAGAAATGGGGAATGCCACAGATAGACCTATTCGCATCACCTCTCAATCACCAGCTCGAAAAATTCTGCACGAGGACATTCCACCCACTAGCATGGAAAGTGGACTCACTCTCCTTCAACTGGAAAGGCCTAACAGCATATGCATTTCCTCCTCTTCCTCTGATACACAAGGTACTACTAAAAATCAAGGAAGAACGTCCAAGGATAATCCTGATAGCCCCAAACTGGCCAAGACAACACTGGTACCCACTACTGAAGAGCATGTCTCGAACAACATGTGGAATACCACTGATGCCTTTGATGTTAACTCAGAACAACTACAGCATCATACATCCAAACCTAAAAACGCTGCAACTGACTGCATGGAACATCACATAGCAGCAGCTAATCCAGAACTTTCCCAAAGAGTTAAAGACATTATTCTTGAAGCACGCAGACCTTCAACAAGAAAGAACTATGCTGGAAAATGGAAAAGGTTTGTCATTTGGAGTACCGAAGAGGAAAAGATGTGTCAAACATAGATATGCCTAACATTCTGGAGTATCTGGCGAACTTCTTCATTCAGGCCTGTCCTACTCCTCCATCAAGATACATGCATCAGCTATTTCAGCAGAATACAGCTTTGATCCTCCTGTTTTTCAAACCCTTTGCTCAGGCAGTTCCTCAGAGGAATCAAGAATGTAAAACCTCCCAGGAAACCACCATTACCAGCTTGGGACTTAAACTTTGTGCTAGAAAAGTTGACACTAGCACCCTTTGAACCAGCAGCAACAGCAGACCTACAACACCTGTCATGGAAAACTGCTTTCCTACTGGCAATTACTTCAGCAAGGAGGGTTTCAGAACTACAGGCCTTAATGGCAGTGCAACCCTTCCTAATCTTCCACCAAGATAGAGTGTCCTTGAGGACTAATCCTACATTTATGCCTAAGGTGGTATCCAGAGTATCTTTAAACCAGGCAATCCACCTACCTTCCTTCTTTCCCAACCCACAAAACAGAGGGAAAGAATACTGCATACCTTGGATGTACATAGACAGCTACGCTACTACTTGGACAGAACAAAAATAGCAGAAAGACTGACCAACTTTTGTAGCCTATGCAACAGGAAGGGAAGGAAAAGCTATTTCCAAACAGACAATCTCCAAATGGATAGGAAATTGCATACGATACTGTTACTCCTTCCATGGAAAACCAATTCCACAGAACATAAGACCTCATTCTACAAGGGCAACAGCCACTACCACAGCCTTCTTACGAGGAGTGGCAACCAAAGACATTATTGAGGCGGCTACTTGGACCTCCGTGCATACATTTGCCAAGCATTATAATTTGCCTCTTTATTCCAGATCCCGAGCAGGGTTTGCCACTGCTGTACTGCAAGGGATCTTAAACACACCATAATCTACCTTTATCCTCCTCGCCTAGTTGGCTATGGTATTCTACCCACTTGTTATGACTGCAGATGCATCCATGAAGGACATAGTACAGTTTTGTACCTACCATAAATGTAGATGTCCGAACTGGATAGCATCTGCAGTCAGGATTACCCTCCTCCTTCCCTCTGTGGTACTCCTAGGGTGTTTACCCTCCTAATAGCTAGCTGTTGGGGAGTCTTTATGGTGTATTTGTTTGTATATATGTACATATATGCTTATTGTTGTGTTTACCTCTCTCTATTTCGTAACATTGGCATCTATCCAAATTTTACCCTGCAAGAGGGCTACTGGCATCTGGCGCAAGAAACACTGAGGTAATTGGCGTCGGCTGATCCTTTTATTACCCAAGACCACAGTGATGACGTCGGGTGAGTGCGACATCAGCGAAGCCGGACCCGACTTTGGAATCCGGCCGACTGCAGGGCTGCCTGACGACAGGACAACCCACTTGTTATGACTGCAGATGCTATCCAGTTCGGACATCTACATTTATGGTAGGTACAAAACTGTACTTTTTCCTCCCTCCTATCCCCTCTTTTTCTCTTATTTGTGGTGTATTTGTGTTTCCTTGTTGGATTCATTTTTGATTTGTTGGGGACTTCTGACATCTAGGGCAAGAAAGGCTGGAGAAGATGGCGTCGGCTGAGGGCTATGTACCAAGGCGCACTGACGCCAGGATACTAGTTATACAGCCGGACCCAGACTTTGGGATTCTGGCCGACCTCGGGCTGCCTGCCGGCAGGAGCACCCTACAGTTATGACTGCAACAGTGAAGACACTCGAACATCTACATTTATGGTAGGTGTACACAACTGTACTTTCTTGTGAAAGACCAGGTAAAGTAGATGAACACACAAGGCCTGCAGCTTTGGCATTTGTCATGCTGAGGTAATAGTGACTAAGAATAAGAATAAAGTTTTCTAAGTAACATACTTCAACTCTGCTGAAGAAGCTGGTTCGAATGAGGGAAGTGTGAGCATTTCCAGCACAAAATAAAAGTTCCTTCAGAGGACAGAAGACTTGATAGGATTGCAAAGTAAGGGGGTTTCCTTTGGGAACATTTTACATACTTTTAATGAATCCAGAGGTGTGTACCCCCTCGAGATTGCGATGCCTACCAAATGAACTTTAGAAGCAACTGAGGCAGAATTGAAAATCTGAGAAGGGTAAGCCAAAATCACCAAACCAGGGGCTGTAAATAGATTTGCATTTCTGGCCATGGCACAAGTTGAATACTGAATCCATTTTGCATAATTTGTCTATCACTTGGCCCCTGGGCAGAGATCAGGATTTTGACCACTTTAGCTGAATCCCTGGCCATCACTGGAAATGGAGAAACCATGTAATTAAACTAAGGTAGGGAATGTATGGATTAGACTGGACAGATGTGTGGAAAGTAGCATTTTTGTGGGCTTCTGATGGAGAGTATTGCCCAAGAGATGAGGCCAAAGGATTGGGGACCACACTTTTCATACCCAAGAATAGGCTGTGAGAATGGTTTTGCCTTTGCTTATCTTGGTTTTCTTGTGGAATTTCAGAATAATGGGGAAATAGGGGAAAGGAGTACAGAAATCCTGGGGTCACTTCTCGACATCTGCATACCTGCGGGTTCCTGTCAATGGAGAAATAAGGGAAACATTTCTTTTGCATTTGCAGTTAGTGAGGAATGCAAAAAGCTTATGGCCGTGTTTCTCCCAGAGCTAATGTAGCAGAGAGAAGGCATTTGAAAGCCAGGAGCCCATTCCCAAACCCCCATGGCATGAGTGCTTCCTGCTTGTTTAAATACCATGATACTTACATCATTTTGGAATGTCTGGCACCCATTTTGTAAGGTAGGGAGTTCTGGGAGGCCTCCAAGGTGAGGAGTATTGCTCTCAAGTCCAAGATATTGAGGTGTAGTGAGGCCTCTAGAGGCAACCAAGTTTCTTGGATTTCCTGCTGCTTGTAATGCCCCAGCCCCTAAATCAGAGACATCTGTCATCACTGTTGCCATGGAAAAAAGATGTCTGCAAGGGCTTGCCCAAAGGTAGTTTCACCTTCAAAGCTCAAAGAAGATGGTCCTTGCATTTCTTGGAGAGTCTTACGAGAGTATAAAAAAGGTTCATAGGTTGGTACTAGGCTATCGGCCCTAGGGCCTGTACAAACCTAGCCATAACAATTCCCTGGCTATTTCTTCCCACAATATTTACTTCCCTGGACCCCTGTCTAGCAAGGGTGACTGACGTGTTCCCTGGGGTAAATTTCCTATTTCCCATCCAGTTGTCAAGGCATTTTTTGAAGATGGCCAAGGAGGCACTCTGCTTGACATGTATGGGCAGTCTATTCCAGAATATGGGGAGTCTCTGGGTCAGGAACCTATCCCTCCAGCATTTTTTGTTCATTGTGATGACAAGGTTTAGGTCCCTGGAGCATGTGGCTCTGATGGATTGGGATTTCTTTAAGTGCAACATGTCCAGCAGCAGAGTTTGACATGACCTTGTATATTAAGCAGAGATCACCTCTGAGTACATGATATGCGACAGAGTATAGCTGGAGTTTTTTTAGTCGGTCAGCATAGGGCATCTGTTTAGGCCTGTGATTCTTTTAGTGAGGTGTTTCTGCTGCCTTTCCAGTTGTTGCAGGTGTCTTGTGAGGTACATACCAAATAGGGCATTGTACTCTATGATGGTTCTAATGAGGGATGAGTACAGTGGGACAATGACCTCCTTTTTTCTGGATGAAAAGCCCTTAGTGATGAGGTGTGCCACACAGAAGGATTTCTTGACTGTTGTGGCGATGTGGTTATCAAAGGTGAGACCACTGTCCACCTGTGTTCCTAAGTTTCTTATCAGACTTTTGGTGTTTAGTGTACTGCCACCTATGTGGTAATTCATGGGTACATGTTTTTTCCAAAGGGGATAACTTTACACTTCTTGGGATTGAGCTTGAGCCCATTGCTCTGGCACCAAGCATCTGCTTCTGTAAGGCCCTTTTGTAGAATATCCACATCACTTGGGGATTCAGTATGGCTCCCAGTTTGCGGTCATCTGCAAACTTTGTTAGCCAGAATCCCTTAGTGTTGGCCTGTATTTCAGAGAAGTAGATGCCAAACAAGAGGGGTCCCAGGACTGAACCCTGAGGTACTCCACTTTTCACTTGCTTGAAGCTGTTTTTGGAGTAGGCTACTTTTACAGTGTGGATTCTGTCAGTAAGCCATTCCCATCGAGTGACGTAGGGATTTGTAACCAGCTTAGTAAGTTTATCTATGATTCCAGAGTGGGGGATGGTGTCGGAGGCCTTGGCGAGGTCCACATAGGCTATGTGGACCACCTTACCCTCATCCACAGCTCTGAAGACTGATTCGAAGAATTCAGTCAGGTTCAGGAGACATGATCTGCCCTTCCCTAACCCAAACTGGGTGGAGTCCAGTGTTTGAAGGTTGCCAGTGTCTTTGTTTATAAGTTCCATGATAATACATTTCATGGCCTTGCAGGTCAGGCTCGTCAGACAGATGGGACGGTAGTTCCCAGGATCCAAGGTGGATCGGGATAACTGTAGCTGTGTGCCACTCACTACGCACGAAGCCTGAGGTGAGGCTATAATTAAACATGACACTTAGGTGAGGTGCCAGTTCATTTTGTAGTTCATGTAGTACATAGCCCAGGATGTCGTCTGGTCCCATGGATGCTGTATTCTTAGGATTGGAGAGTGCGTTTTTTACCTGTGTGACCATGATTACCAGAATTTGGCAGTCTTTTGGTATTGAGATGGGCTCTTTAGGAGGTGAGAGGGGGTGAAGTTGACACTGAATTGATCTGCCAGGATATTGGCAATGTTCTTGGGATCAGTATATTTAATCCCATTCTGTTGTAGCTCAGAGCAGATCTGAGCATTGCCATTTAGATTTTTGACATAGCTATAGAATGCCTTGTGGTTGTCTTTGGAATCTTTGGCAATTTTATTTTCATAACTAGCTTTGGAGGATTTTATGAACGATCTCAGCTTCTTACCGAGGCTGGTAAGGGAGTTTTTTGCATCCTGGGATTTTCCTCTTTTCTGCAGCAGTCTCTTCCTTCTGCTGTATAGTTTGTTTATGACAGGGGAACATCAGATTGGCTTCCTTTTTTTGCAGGAGAGCATCTTAGTTCTGTTTGGGATGGCATGATTCATGCATGAGTGGATGTGCTTGTACAGTGCTTTAGTGTAGGATTCGGCAGTCGAACTGTCAGTTCCCATCTGCATGGCTGTCATGAAGTTTGTCACTTCTGACTTGAATAGCATGAAGTTGGCCTTGGAGAAGTTTTTTGTGGATGTTTCCTTACTGGGGGGGGTGGGGTGGGATGTGGATGTCAAAGGTGATTAGCTTGTGGTCAGACCTAACCAACGAGGGGGTGACCACTGGTGTGGAGCATCGATTTCCATGTTGGTAATGAACCATTGGCAAAGGTGTTGGTACACGAGTAGTTTTCCCAGTTAATGGCAGGGTAGTTGAAATCACCCAGTATTAGGGTGTTTGGTTGTATCTTAATAGTTTCTAGTATGTTTAGAAAGGTGTAGTGAGACTCTTGGGGCATGGTGGGGGATTTGTAACAAGCTACAATTTGGATTACAGTCTTACCTAGTGTTAGTTGCACCTGGAGAATTTTGGATGCATTGTGTTGGGCGACTAGCCTGGAGGTGTGAATATCCTTGGTAAATATGGATACTCCTCCACCTTTAGTGTTTTGGTCCTGGTTTGGTGGCCGAAAAGTGTGGTAAGAGTTGTAGCCTAGTATTGCAGGGGTGCTCTCCAGAGCCTTGAACCAGGTCTCAGTTACTGCACAGATATCGATGTTCTCCATTTTTAGGAGTGCCTCGAGAGAGTGCATTTTGAGGTTTAGACTTCTAGCATTGAGTAGCATTACCTTCAGATTTTGCATACGTGTACCTGTTATGGTGGAGGTTTTGTCCTTTGACCCTTGCCTAAAAAAGGTACTATAGGGGTGGCAAGAGCCT